>NC_090646.1:93595739-93895739 GCF_040937935.1 Hyperolius riggenbachi
GAGTTGTGGCTGGAGGGGGTGTCACGGTCTGGAATATGCATGTTCAAGTGGGAATAGGGTTAGGCCCCGTTAACACGTAATCAGTTGCTCTCAGTTATAACTAAAAGGACAACAGATTTTCAAAGTAAGTCCCATGTTTTCCTATGGCACCTTTCACACTTAAAGAGGAATAATGTAATAAAAAGTGCTTCATTTTTATAATAACTATGTATAATTGATTTAGTCAGTGTTTGCCCATTGTAAAATCTTTTAAATCCCTGATTTACTTTCTGACATTTATTACATGGTGACATTTTTACTGCTGGCAAGTGATGTAGCTGCTGCATGGGTTTTTGGCAGTTGGAAACAGCTGTAAACATCTATTTCCCACAGTGCAGCAAGGTTCACAGACAGGAAACTGCCAGGAGTACATACTCAGAGTTTCTTGTGGGAGGGGTTTCACCCCAATATCAGTCATACAGCACCCTCTGATGGTCTGTTTGTGAAAAGGAATAGATTTCTCATGTAAAAGGGGGTATCAGCTACTGATTGGGATAAAGTTAAATTCTTGGTCGGAGTTTCTCTTTAACGCATTTTAACTGAAATCTTTTTCACAATGCACTGCTATGGAGAAGAAGAAGTGTAAAGGAGGCCTTAGGTTTACCAGTAAAAATTACCAATTACAGCAAAGCAAACTCAGGCAAACTGAAGTCTCAACTAACCAGCATGCCTAAGGGGATAAGGGGGACTAGGGTTTTTTTGCGGGGGAAGGGGGGAGGGGGGGTTGAGGGGGTTTGCCCTCCTTAAAACACTCAATGAGCCTCCAGTGACATCCTGTAGATCCTAGTGGCTTTCCGGCATCCATGCACGGCTCCGCGCACGCTGGTCAGTTGAGACACGCCGGGAAACCTACACGGAAGATGCCGGAAAGCTGTCGTGAGCCCATTAGGAGCTACAGGACGTGCTGCCGGTTCGGTGAGTATTTAATGCTGCACAGGGGGAGGAGGTTTGTGCTATTTTGGCCAGTTGCTCAAGCAACCGGCAAGCACATGTATCCAGCATCCGGCGATCCCCGCTGGTGCCGGATACTGGGGACTCTGCTGTATCTACTATCATATTTCTTTTTGTCCAATAGTGAAATATCGGTCATTAGCGGTGTATGAGGACATGAAGCCCACTTTAAACATTTTTTTTAATCTTAGTTTTGATATTTGGAAAGGTCAGAAACGTTTGGGGACTTTAATTGCTGGCTGCACCCCCATTGGAACGATCTTCTCTTACTTCCTGTCGCCAGGACCTCCGAGGAGCTTTGTGCTTTTACCAACGCTGAACGACTGGAGGAAGATAGCCAGCGATAGCCGGACCCATTACTTCTCCCTTCGAGTTGCTATGACTCAGAGGCAAAATAGTAATTAATGCCACCTGGAATTTGAGCGGCAGCAGGGCAAGCTGTCATTCAGCTCACCCTGCGCCAAGGTGAACGGGCAGCAAAATTCATGTATGCGTCTGGCTGCCCTGCTGATCTTTCTTGTCAGTAGTGTCTGAATCACATACCTGATGCAGTAGATTTTTGTTATAATTGCAGAGAAGGAGGAGAGCGACTCTCAAGGCCCAGCAATACAGGAAAGTGAAATTATAATCTTAGTCACTGATTTTAGTGCAGGGAGATGTTGGGAAGAGTGATTACTGGGAAGCAGCAAACTGATGGGTTTGTCTGAACTTCATACATAGAGAGCTGCTGCTGCCCTGTAACTAAGAAGTGGCAAAGTCCATAATGCAAGTGTAATCTATTACATTAACATCCAATAGGGAGGCTTAACAGTTAAAAAGTATAGAACCAAGCCTGCACCTTAGCGTAATTGCATACACATATAACTTAGCGTAATTGCATACACATATAACTTAGCGTATTTGCATACACATATAACTGTACCTGCCCTATAGCTTTTTACTGCAGGTAGGTTAAAGGGAATCTGAAGTGAAAATAAACTTATGATATAATGAATTGTATGTGTGATACATCTAAGAAATAGATACACTAGTAGCAGAGATATGAGTCTCATATTGTTTCCAGTACAGGAAGAGGTAAGAAACTTCACTTGTTATCTATGCAAAAGGGTTTCTTTGAGCTCTGTGACCAAACCTTGGTTGGCTGTAGTGCTATTTTCTTAAGCACTTATACATCAAAGAAACAGTAAAAGACAACTTCAGATAATATTTTACTGCAGGGAAATTCAAAGGGTCATTAGCTCTGCTCTGTTTTATAGTTTAAAATACAGTGTGTGTAGTGTGTAAACTGCAAATATTAGGGAATGATGCAATGTTATAAAAATAAAGCTATATAATTGAAACTAAAAATATTGAGACTCCTTTCTTTGCTACTAATGTTCTAATAATTATCCGTACTACACATACAGTCTTCATGCCCATATATCATAAGTTTGGGGGGTTTTTTCGCTTCAATGTCACTTTTTTCCCATTTTATGTACTCTTTCTATTGCCTGGTCTGCTGGCTACAGATGGGCATTAACACTGTAAAGTAGCACACTATCACTCTGTTTTGGCGGTTTATACTTGTCAAAGCGCCTATTATGATTAGCAAGCTTCGCAGTGTTAATTATTTCTGACACCTTTTGCAGCCAAGGAACATCTGTTTCTTGCCCTGTAGCAAGCATGACAGCTCTCTGGCAGCCTCGCCAATTTTAACAGTGAATTTTCATACATTTAGAAGAACTCCATAGGAAATAAGGTTAGAGAAACCGAGAGCCCAATATAGTGTAGTATGTTCAACATAAAATTAGTAAAGATAATTAGTGAGAAGAGTATACTCACAAACGTGGGTTACCACAAAGGCAACCACTGTATAGGCAGGTGAGGAGATTAGACCTGTCCTCACTCAGGATTAAGAAGTCACTCTCTGTAGATCAGAAAAGGGGTAGATCACCCCTCCACCTGGGGTACAGCAAATTGGGAACAGCGGCGCCAGCAGGGTAAAAGTGGATAAAACCTTTAAAATTTGCTAGGAGGAAGCGGTGGACTTACCTCCATAAAGCAGACACGAAAGACTGTCTGTATGATATTATTATATATTTATTATATAGTATCCCAAAAGTGCAACGCGTTTCGCAGGCCACGCCCGCTTCATCAGGCAATAAACATGGGGACAAACAGAATTTCAGCAGTAGCAGGAGTAGCGCCTCAGTCTAGCAGCGCCTCCATAGGAAATAAATGTATTTACGGAACTCTGCAAATCTTAATGGGAACCTAAAAGTGAGAGGAATGTGGAGGCTGACATTTATTTCCTTCTAAACCAGTGGTCCTCAAACTAAGGCCCGCGGGCCAAATGCGGCCCCCTGAGGCTTTTTTTTACCGGCCCCACACACACAAAATGTATTACTTAGAGATGCGGGCCACTGCATCTTTAAAAATTGGCAGCCCACATATAGAATAGCAGTGCTGACACCCCCCTTTCACATGGAAGCCAGAAAGAAGTCACTCACTGGCTTCCAATAATTCACTGTTGTCCAATAGGAGGGCAGGTTGTCAGCTGGGTATGCCTCTTTGTCTGGCCCGTAAAGACTTCTTCGGATTGTGCTGCAGGCTTTTGCAGGCCACTTGGTGACATTATGGCTCACATATGACTTCCTATGTTAGGGTCACAATTTCTGCACTTGCTGAGTTGGAGACATAACAAGTTGGGGGGCATACTATCTGCACATGTTAAAATGGTCTGGTTAAATGGGAGACATTAGGGATGCACATGTTAATAGGAGCTGTCTACAATACCCAGGTACAATGTAATGTTTTCTACATTTTATGTATACTCCGACCCCCCAGCAGTATGAAGTATGTTGGCCCTTGACCAAAAAAGTTTGGGGACCCCTGTTCTAAACAATGCAAATTGCTTGTCTGACCTGCTGATCCTCTGCCTCTAAAGCTCCAAACACATGCTAGATGAAATGTCTGCCTCTGCCCAGTATCCAGTGTGTGTACAGCAGCCCTCCATCCCCTTTAAGTTTACTTCGGCCGAGCGAGAACTGAGAACGTGTTTCTCCCCACTAACCCCGCCCACAGTATGATGTCACTCCCTTACCCCCATAGGAGCAGAACAAGCCTGTACAGCCTCAGCCTAGCAATGGCACCCGAGGGATTAGGTGCCGACCACCAATGATAAGCAACCCGATCAGACTAACATAATAGTTCGGAAATTCAGATCAACAGAATGATCGATAGAACGATCGGTCATCATCGTTCAGCTCCATTAACTGTACCCGATCCGATCATTTATATGGTTCATACCATTAATGGGCTCCTTAATAGAGGCCACTAATGGTCCAATTCTTAGTGAAGAATCGTTTGAGCGATCAGATTAATGCAATCGGAAATAACATGTCATAATACATCAATTATTTCACCATCAACAAACCAATCTGTACTTCCTATCCATCACAACCGATGTCATGTTACACATGCATAGTTTGCCTTTTTTCAAGTGTGTCTCCTCTCTCTTCCCTTACCCTCCTCTGATCTCCTTGTCTCCTCCCCTACTGCTCGTTCTAGCTCATTCTAGCTTCAACCCTGCATCTCAGCTACATGCTTCTGCTAGCTGCTCACACTGATTTATAGACCTATCCATTTGTTCATCCGTGTATGATCTGCACAGTTTGAATAAACTTCTTCACGATCTTCAAGGTGTCGTTTTGATCGAGTCACTGTCCGCCAATCTACCTAAGGCAGCGATTACACATATCTCAACACAACCGTGAGTTACAGAGATCACATTGTTGTGCTTAGACTGGAGAGGCAGAACAACCGATCCTTAAAAAACAATTTTCCGACCTATAAAATTGCTGTGAAATGAATCGTTCGCAGTTGATTGGCAACATCAACGGTGCTTATTTTCTGCCAATCCAATCACAATTATCTGATCGATTAATCAATTCTTTGCTAATAATTGGGGGGTTAGTGGCCTCTAGGGATGGCAATGCTTCGGAGAACTCATGGAGAAGCATGTGATCAGTTTGATCAGCTGATAGATTTGTAAGGCTCTGATTTGCTGGTCCTGATCATGTGCTATACCAGGAAGTCATCACAGCAAATCAGAACCTTACAAATCTATCAGCTGATCAAACTTATCATATGCTTCTCCATGAGTTCTCCTAGGCATTGCCATCCCTAGTGGTTACCTTTAGACAGGCCCGGTCTGCCCATGATGCCAAGTGAGGCGACTTCCTCAGGTGGCAGAAGTCTGGGGGCAGCACCAGGCAGAAACAGCAAGTGAAGAGAGTGCCTGGCTGACCTATACTGGGGGCACCTATACCTGGCTACCTACCTATACTGAGGGTGTTTTTGGGGGGATCACTGCATCTATAAAGTGTGGCATATATTCATTTGAGGGGGGGGGGGGGATGCCGCATCCTCACAAGTTTGCCTCAGGAAGCAAAAAGTCTAGAACCGGCCCTGCCTTTAGAGGGAAGTTAATCAGCATTTACTGCCCTCAAAACTGCTTGTGTGAAAGAGGCCTTTACCCTTGTAAGAAAGCAGATTAGCAGCACGTGACTGAGGCTAAATTTAGAAAGCGCACACCATGCCATTGCCAGCTTATTTCAGATTTAATAATAATTGTCTTCCTTTCAAGCTCTCGGTTGTGCCTGCAGTCTACTGCACTTTTTTGTAATTATCTAAAATGAAGAAAGCAAGGACAATTAAACACGGTGTAATCAGTTTGTCAGCTGAAGGAATCACATTTCCCAGCAAAACAAACCCTGCTTCCTATGAGATCACACTGAACTTAGAGAGGAGGGAAAAAAATCAATTTGCTAAAATTAGCAGACAGATGTAATCCCATTCTTGAGAGATGTGGTCATGTGACTTTCTCAATCATTAGCCGTGGGTCGGCTTAATTAACGGCCACTTTATTCTGCATGAGCTCTGTAGGCCAACAAAAGCGTGACTAGTGCAGGGTGTCAAATGGACTGAAATGTTTGTTTAGCGGGAGCCTGGCTATCTGCATAATGCTGCTGGACGGTTTTCCAACAAGCGCTTTCATTAGCCTAACATTTAACTCTTCCTGTGCTCAGAACATAATAACCTTCACATAGCTCCCAACTGTCCCTCTTTTGGAGGGACAGTCCCTCTTTGGGAGCCCTGTCCCTCTATCCCTCTTTCCCTCTCATTTGTCCCTCTTTCAGGACTTTGTCCCTCTTTCTATGTAAATATATATATTTCTCTACTAAAAATGTGTTTGATTGACTCTAAACTTTATTCCCATCCTTTAGATTGATATATCACTAATTTTAAAATGTTAATATGAAGGAAAATGAACCAGGATAGAAAGGTCCAGTGTGGTTTGAATTATAAAACAACATATTTTTCTTATGAAATCTTTATGGTAAGTGTGACTAGAGGTGTGACAAGGGTGTGATCAGGGGTGTGACATGGGCGTGGCTTAAGTGTCCCTCCTTCTCATCTCAAAAAGTTGGGAGGTATGCCTTCATGTGAAATATTTCTGTCTATTCTGACCAGTGACCAGGGGTGTTGCTAGGATGCTAAGAGATCTGGGGCACTTTTGGGTATTTCAGCTGAAAAAATTTTTTTTTTTCTGAGTACCCAAATGTGGGTGTGGCCATGGGTGGGGCCACATTTACGTAAAATTAACAGCAATCTAAGTAGGCCTGCCCAGAAAAATGTTGGATAAAGCCCCCCCTCCCTCCATTAATACAGAAAGCAAAAATCAAATGCAGCATATCACATAAATAAGCAGTGTCACTTAAACATATGGGCAGAGCCGGATTTACAGCTCAGAAGCCTGTAGGCACAGGCGTTCTGGCGCCCTAAACCCCGCCCCTAAACTCAGGTCACACCCCCATCTTAGGTAGGCCTTCCTCCTCCCCATTTGGTAACCCCATCAATCTATGTAGTAAATGTGTCCCCCACCCCAAGTATAGGCAGCCAGATGTGCCCCCACCTCAGTATTAAGTAGCCCCCCAATGGGTAGGGGGACACTTGGGGAGGAGAGCCGCCTCTCCTACATAAGGAGCCTGTAGCACGTGCCTACAATGCCTTATGGTAAATCCGGCCCTGCACATAGGACATGCTGGGTGCTATGTGGTGCCATGCTGGGTGCTGTGGTACCTCTATGGGGCATGCTGAGTGTTGTGGTGGCATGCTGGAAGCTGTGGTGCCTGAAGCCTCCATAGAGAGCATGCATTGTTGTGTGTGTCTTCACTGTTCCTCCCCCTGACCACCTTAGCAGAGTAGCACAGCGGGAGGAACTACTCATCTCCTCCATCGTCTCTCCAAGTCTGGAGACACCTCCTCCATCTTCTCTCCAAGTCTAGAGACACCCTTTGTAGCTGGTGATTTCCCCCCTAGCAACCGATAATCAGAGGCTAGGAGCTATAGCATCTGATTCATTCTCAGACACTAGGGGGAGAAACCTGGAAGAGGAGATGTATGCAGAATCTGGAGACCAAGCGGCTGGAGGTGAGTACTGCCACCTGCTGTGTGGGGGACATCCGGGGCACCCCAGAATAGATTCGGGGCACGTGCCACTGAACTTTGGGGCTAGCAATCAGGGCCGGATTTAGGCCAAGGCCACCTAGGCCATGGCCTAGGGCACCACAGGAGCTAGGGCACCAAAGCAGCAGACTAAACTGGTGCAGCATTTGTAAGTTTGCAAATGCTGAAATGCAGAGTTCAGGCGAGTGCCTGACCACAGTACTCTGCTACTAGCTGCCTGTGCAGCAGCCACCTTGCTCTCTGTGCACGTTTGCATTGTGGCCTTGACTTGCGCAGTATTGGAGATGGAAAGGAAGAGGAAGCTTCTGCACTGGAAACGAGTGGAGAAATGAGTGACACTGATGGCTGCTGCGGTGTGAAGGCGAACTGGCTACCTATACTGAAAGGGGGGGAAAAGGAGAGATTAAGAGAGTCATCTGGATACCTATATTGGGGGGAAAGGGGGAGGGGTCTTTGGCTACCTATACTGAGGGAAAAGGGGAGGGGTCTTTGGCTACCTATACTGAGGTAGGGTCATCAGGCTACCTATACTAGAGGGAAGAGGGTGCTCATCGGGCTACCTATACTAGAGGGAAGGGGGAAGGGGTCATCTCACTACCTATACTGAAGGGGGGCGGCTGGTGACAGTGGCCTTGGGCGGTAAAGAGTACAAATCCGGCCCTGCTAGCAATGCCCCTGCCACTGACCAAAAGCAGCTTTCTCATGTATGTTAGTGGGGGGATTCCCTTAGGCTGTGTTTTCAATAGGGCTTTTTCCCAATCGGCCGCAGGGGGTCGCATGGCCCTGGGAGGATTTTTTTTTTATAAAACTTGTTCTATATTCTTCAGCTAGCACTTGGCTAGCTACCCGAGCCCCCCAAGTGCCTCCGCTCTCCCCCGATACCCGCCGCAATACATACCCCCCAGGGATCCCACGATGGCACAGCCTCCCAATCAGCTCCAGGCTTCGCTATGTAGAGGATGCGACTGCGCATGACATCATGACGTCGATGACGTGATGACGTCATGTCCGATCATCGCCATAGTGATGACTGAAGCTAAATGGGAAGCTGCGGCTCTCGCGGGATCGCAGCTGGATAAATATTACCGGTGGCGATCAGGGGGATCAGATAGGTGTTGGGGGACTTGGGGGCCACAGGTAGCTAGCCTAGTGCTAGCTACAAGCATTAAAACAAGTTTTATTCTAAAAACCCCTCCCGCCGACGCAGCCATCAAAACTGCTTACCGCCAGGGAGGTTAATCACTATCACAGGCTATAGCAAGGTATCTAAAATCTGCAGAGATAGAAGATCTCTGTAGATCAAAGTGGGTTGCCCAGTAAAGATCCCAGCGAGCATGTCTGTACAGCAGGGGTCCCCAACCTCCGGTCTGCCGGGCCACAGACTGTGCTGAGCTGGGCTGTGCCATCTGACTTTAGAGACAGTAACCAGGATGCTGAAGAGAAACAGCTGTCTGCAGCGTTTCCTACTGCTGCCACCTGGCATCAGTAATTTGTAAAGCAGCATGTTTTCTATCTGTACGGACACTGGGTGGCAGCAGTGAGAATGACTGTGACGCTCTGGTTTCTTGCCAGCCACAGAGCCTGCACGGAGGTGAGGTAAGAAGCTGAGGCAAAAAGTGAATGTAGTTACAATGGAAGGCTTAAAGTGTAGTGAAGGGTAGAAGTGAGTGAGGGGAGGAGGTAAGGGTAAAAGCAAATGTGAGGAGAAGGGAAATGTTAAAGTGAGTGTAGGGATGCAGATGGGGGGAGGAAAGGCTGGGGGTGACTGCACCAGTAGAAATGGAAGCCCAGGCAGTACCCCCTTAATTTCTCCACCTGCACACCAAATGCATCTTGTGCCCTGTTCCATACTCCACCAGTGAGCACTGCCCCATCAGCAAAAAAAATAAAAGTCCAAAGTGCTGAGGGTGATTAGGTTGGTGGCTAGAGACTTCCAGGACTTCCTTATGTACTGACACAGTCCATGGAACAGGCGCCCCCCTCGTTACCACATCCGCGTACGCACACACCGGTCCTTGGAAAAACTGCCTGATGTGGAAGTGGTCCTTGGGTCAAAAAAGGTTGGGGACCACCGCTGTACAGCATTCATCCATTAACTGCCACTGACACAACAACAGAGGGCAGTTTCAGAAGAACTTTAGTCAGGTAAACTTTTAATGAGTTTCTAAAATCTCTGGATTTATTTGACTCGATTCATGTATGATTTGCCCAGATAGGCTGTTTGGCAAGAAGTTTTTTAAGCAACTGCCATGCAATGTATGTACATCATTATGTAATGTAAAGAAACCATGTAGTGTCCAAGCATATGAATCCACTACTATATCCTGAAACTACTGTTGCTGTCTCTTATGATCTTGTAAACTAATCCAGCCAGCTAAACTGTGTTGGAATCTGACCCTAGCATGGTCAGATCTGTAGCCAACCCCAGTCTTTTTGATAACTTCCTTCTCAACTCTTTCATTGTTGAGAGCCATGCTGTCTGCATTTCTGTATACAAGGCTCTGTTCTTCTCCTGCTCCTTTCCTCATAGCAGTGAACACACAGAGCTGTTGTCTTGTCTCTACACATGAAGAAGTAGACAGTATGACTCATCAGGTTGGAGTTAAGATGGGATTTTGCAGATACTAGCCAGAGCTGCAGTTGCCAACTTGCCACCACACTATTGCCAGATTTTAGTTTCCGACAGTCTTCAGCTGTCTGGTTTAGGGTAAGAAACAGCAACAGTACTTTAAGTAAACGTTTATCTTTCAGAATATAGTAGTAAATGTATATACTTGGATCCACTATAGGGCCCCTTTAGGTTATCCATCCAGTATACCTACAAACTATTCTCCACAGACAAAAACAAGTAGCTGCACAGTCTGTGTGACAGAATTACTGTACAGATTTTATGGTAGATGTGGAACTTTGGGGTTCCCTAGAGGACACCCCCAGAGGTAACAGCCAGAAATGTTTTGCTGGTAAGGAATTAATTACAGGAAGTTCCATTAAGTAGAGCAGATGTTCTGGAAGTGAAATGACTGAAGTATGTGAGATCTTCTAGGTCTTCTACTCATATGGGAGCAGCTCACAGCCTGGTCTACAGGAATGCTGAACGGACCTCCAGAGAGGACAAATCTTACAGGTGCGCAGCAACAACTATCAGAATTCAGCCAACCAATCAAAAATTGTTTTCGTTTTCCTCACTGTCTTAGGGTGGCTACTCACAATACAATTTTTTATATTTTCTTTCAATTCAAGGATTACAGTCGAATTTTCCAATTAATTGCAACTTTTAATTTCAAGTATTTTTTATTGAACAAAGTAGAAAAAAAGTAGCATTCATCTTCTTCATAAAATTTAGATTTGTTATATCATTCAACGTGTGAATCAAAATCACAACATTTGTTGAGTTTCCACTACAACGTTATTCCTTTTATGAATTAAAATGCAATCAAATTTGTAGTAACAAATCTGCTCTCAAAGAGAAACCGTAACCAAGAATTGAACTTCATCCCAATCAGTAGCTGATACCCCCTTTCCCATGCGAAATCTTTTCCTTTTCTCAAACGGCTCATCAGGGGGGGGGTGTATGGCTAATATTGGGGTGAAACCCATCCCACAGTGTGATGTCAGGGCCATGGTCCTGACAGTTTCCTGTCTGTGAACCTTATTGCATTGTGGGATTTGCTGTTTACAGCTGTTTCCAACAGCCAAAAAAGCAAGAAGCCTCTCCTTCAACTGACATCACCTGCCAGCAGTATAAATGTCACCATGTAAAAAATGTAAGAATGTAAATCAGGGAGAGGAAAGATTTTACAATGGACAAACACTGACTAAATCATTTATACATAATTATTGTAAAAATGAAGCACTTTTTTTATTATATTATTTTCACTGGAGTTCCTCTTCAACACGAAATAGCACTAGTCTAGTGGAATAATCAGAATATAATCAGAGACATAAAACAAAGTAAGAAAAAGAACAAATAAGAGAGCAACTAAAAGTTGGTCCAAAATCATTAGTTAGGCTAATTTCACACCAGGACGTTGCGTTAGAGGGGGCGTTAAGGTCGCATAACGTCCCCTACGCAACGCCTGGTGGTGCTGGATCTGGACGTCAGAGTGAGCTGCGTTGTGCAGCTCACTCTGGCGTCAGTGATGCCGTGATGCGCACTCTTGTGCGCATGCGGCATCACGTGGTCCCGCCGGCCAATCGCCGCACAGAGTGGCTGCTCCAGGAAGTAAACACTGCAAGTCACAACGTGCTGTGCATATTAATTAGCCATGTGCCTGGCCGCTCTCCGCTCCTCCACAACATTACTGAGCATGTGCAAGCAGTCTAACGCGGCTCAGCCGCGTCTAAAGTACTGCATGCAGTACGTTGTCTTGTGACGCAGCATTACAATGTAACGCAACGTGGGCACTGTGAACAGCCCCATTGATTTTTCATTACTGTGAGTTGGGTTGCGTTACAGGCTGCTCTAACGTGCGCCTGTAACGTCCCACTGTGAAACCAGCCTGTTTTCCTATTCAAGAATCATGCCATACAATTCTTATACAATTCAAGGATTATACCATACTTTATTGAATATGAACTTATCTAGAGATGCAAGGAATTCAATGAATACCTTTATAAGCTTTCATGGCGTACAAAATCTGACCAATGTATCACACACCTGTGTTCAATTCCTCCCCCATTATGTAAAAATTTAGAAAAAAATGCTTTGATCTATAATTCAAGAAATGTACACTCTATCCTACACCATTCAATTTCCTTTAAGAGTGATCAGAATTTTCCACAACATTCGATTGACAAATATCGAACTAAGCCCAACAGGATATAGGATCATATTTCTCGATTGCAAAAAAAAAAGCATTCAATTTTTCAATACAATGAATGTTTTTAATAATAAAAAACAGGAAAATCAAATGTTTTATGGTATCACGTGTGGCTACCTTAATGGTGCTAATTAACAATGCAATCCCACGGTCAACTGATCGTTTACAATCATCACATTCATTGATTGAAATCCAGTCATAAATGGGCATGACCGATCGTTTCCAATCAGATCAATGGGATCGATCTGAAAAATGAATTGATTTTATTAATCTGATCCGATCGACAGCGGGACTGAATTGTTAATAGTCACCTTAGGACTAATTAAGGTGAAAAAGTATAACATGGCAACTAATTAAAAAATTGATAAAACCTGAAATGCCACTACATAGTTTCAGACCAATGCAGGCCCTTCCTCAGGGTATACATACGCATTTTAAACCTGTGGCATCCAGTTTTATTATGACTGATGTTCTGGTCGGTGTATGCACTTTTCATATATAACCCTGCATTTCAACTTTGCTCTAAAACATTATTTACAGCATATTATATGCAACCAGCATTTTTTTTTTACTAGACCAGCATTGGAAGGGTTACACACAGAGCTTTAAAGTTCAGTGGAGAGAAAAGCTGCAGCAGCCAAAGTTTAGATAGATACATTTAAGTAAACACAATGTAACAAGTGGTGAATGTGACACTCTCTCTGACTGTGCAGGAGCTGGAGGACAGCCAAAGAGTGAGTAACATCACCACTTGTTACATTGTGTTTACTTAAATGTATCTTTCTAAACTGATGCGCAGCAGTTCTCTCCATGGAACTTTAAAGCTCTGTGTGTAAACCTTCCAATGCTGGTCTAGTAAAAAAAAATGCTGGTTGCATATAATATGCTGTAAATACTGTTTTAGAGCAAAGTTGAAATGCAGGGTTATATTCCGCTTTAACGGGTCAGCGCGTGATATGCTGCTTACAAGCTGAACAACTTTGTAAGTGCAACTGTAGCAGGGGTGTATATACCTTTAATAAAAGTTCTACACAGAGTGCACTGCTCTCTGTCCTCTTTTGTCCATCACAGGTTTCCGTACTATAAACTGTGGAGGAAGGTGACTGCAGTAAGGAGAAAGTAGTGAAGAGAGTGGAGTTGGCACAGGAGGGCAATGTCCAGCCCACTAAGGAAGCCAGACTGCTGCTGTGCTGCCCAAAGGAACAAACCGCACGGGGTGGTAGGAGCCCGAACTGAGTAGTATTGTGCTTCCGGGGACACAGTGTGGATTGGCAAGTCCTGGCCAGGGGTAGCCCTTAAATTAGAGCGAAAGTTAGGGCTGGTTCAGATGGATGTCTCGTTCCAAATGCTTTTTTGCAAGCTTGCAGAAAAGCATTTGCCGGCTTACAGTGACGTTTCCAGGCATACAGCATTTTTTTTTATCCCCACAGGGGGACATGGAAGTGTGGCGATTAATGATCCTGTAAGCAACATCTTGCTTCCAGGATCGGCTAAACGCCAGGTAGACGATGCTGAAAATCAGGATTGAAAGACTGGGCGATTGCTTTATTTTGCTTCCTGAAAAAGTTAATTTTTCAGGCATGCAAACAACAGCTTCTGTCTTGTCAGTACTTTGTCAGGAATATAGTAAACATCACTGATAAGCAAAGTACAGCCATAAAAGTTTTCCTGGCAGAATACAACTTCTGAGAGAAGAGTGAGATAGGAAAAAGTCAGTAGTTCATGGATTTTCACCCAGGGACACTTAATAGGCTGCCACTGAGCAGAGACCACAAAACATTCAATCTACTTTTTAAATGTTTAAATATAAAATAAAACTATGAAATATCTGGGAAAAAAAGGTCATCTTTAGGAGGATGATTAATACAATTGTTTATCTCGTCAGTTTATTTTCATCTTGGGTTCACTTTAAGTGACAATCGCCGCAACCATCATTTACGGTCGCAGAACCATCCGTCTGAAGCAGCCCTAATGGGAGCGCCAGAACGTTTTGTGTTTTTAACCATTACCGAGGCCAGTTAAGAATGAATGAAAACGTTTTTCTTGGAGATCCCTTGTAAATAACACGTTATTTCACATTCTAAACAAACCGTAACTGTGCAAAAATGCCGTCTCTAATGAGTAATGTTAATAAAGGTTGCCAATTGTTTGCAAGAAATAAAGATCTGTTCAGCCAGTACATCCGCCCAGATCTGCCTGTTCTTTATATATTGGTCCCCTAGCGATACACACTGGCGGAAGCATTGCCCGCTGCAGCCAGATTCCAGCCATTGCTTTTCAGGGGTAGGTGGGAGAATGATATCCTAATCACAACCACATGCTTTAGGCCCCTTGCACACTGCAAGCGATTCCGATTCAGATTCCGCTTTTTAATCAGTTTTTACATCAGATTCAGATTCTGATTTGCAGTTTGCTCCCTGCACACTGCAAATCGGAATCTGAATCGGATGTAAAAACCGATTAAAAAGCGGAATCTGAATCGGAATTACGTGCAGTGTGCAAGAGGCCTTATTCTACTAGATTCTGTTTTTATTTATTTATTTTTTATATCTAAGCCTATTAAAGTTCTGACTGTGGTTAAAGAACGTCACTTCAGTAAACTCCTCACTGCAGGATCATTAGCCCGAGGTGATAGAGGACTATTCATGGTAATTATTTTTAGCCACAGTATGACCACTTCTTATGTGAATCTGTATATGCCAACGAATAATTGAATATGTCCCTGTAATGGAGCTAGATGATTCCGTTCTGCAGGCGGCCTGGTGTCTCCATCTGTTCCCTGGTACGGAAGATAAGGAGGCTGCACTGTCAAGACAAGGACCATTTATTTATACAGCACTGACATCTTCCGCAGCACCTATATGGAGTACATAGCCATGTCACTGACTGTCCCTCAGAGGAGCTCACAATCCAATCCCTGCTATAGTCACGGTCCTCTGTTCAATTAAAGGACCCATGAACAAACTACATAATTGTTAACACATTAGCAGCTTCAGTAGAGTTATCTTGCTTAAGCTAAGTGCACTGATTTTGACCTCAGTTGGCAGAACTCCTTGTGCTGAAAATTCTTGAAATGTTTTGATCTCTCTCTCTACTAGCAGAAAATTTAGAAACTGAAAGAAGTCCTCTGTCCTCTGTTACTGTCACACACTGCCCCCTATTGACAAGTGGCCATAAATACATGTTACAGCAATACTAATTACAGGCAAGGAAATGTAACAAATAAGAAATAAAAAAAAGTGTGCTAAACTAAATTGGCAAACCTCTAAATAAATTGGCTGCTAAAGGGTTAAATTACACATGACAATGTGTGTAGTACAGGGTCCTAATACTTACGGCTTCCCCTGTTTGGATGGCTTCACGTTTGTGGCTCCCACTGAAGCCAGTCATATGGAGGTCAGTCAGATGTGCTTTAACTATCCTCCTGCATTTACTCCTGGGAGAGATTTTTTCATCTTATCTCCAAAAAAACGTTTTAGTTTTTAACCACTTCAGGATTCTGCGTACGCATAAGTACGCCCCTGCGGCTCGCAGGGTAAATGTAAACACGCGGGGAAGATCTTCCCCGCTGTTTACATACATACGGCGCTGCTGCGCAGCAGCGCCGTACTGAAAATCGGCGATCCTCAGCCTCTGATTGGCTGGGGATCGCCGGCATCTGATAGGCTGGAGCCTATCTGATGCTGCGCAGGACAGAAATCCGTCCTGCGCCGCTCACGGGGGGAGGGAGAGGGAGGGAAGGGGAAGGAGGCCAGAAAGCGCTGCGGAAGGGGGCTCCCCCCCCCCCCCCCGCAAGCGCAAACAGCCGGCGGCGATCAGACCCCCCTCAGCAGGACATCCCCCTGGTGGGGAAAAAAGGGGGGAAGTCTGATCGCCCTGGCTGCTATCTGATCTGAGCTGCGGGCTGAAGAGCCCCCACAGCACAGATCAGCAAAACCACCCGAAACCCGGAAGTGGTTAAAGTGAACCCAAGGTGAAACTAAACTGACGAGATAAACAATTATAGTTATCCTCCTACTCCAAAAAATGACTTTTTTAAGTATCCCATGGTTTTATTTTATATTTAAACATTTACAAAGCAGGTTGTATGTTTTACAGTCTCAAATCAATGGCAGACTATTAAGTGTCCCAGAGTTAGAAAAAGTTTAATAGTATCTCCCCCTGCCTTCAGAAGTTGTATTCTGTCAGGAAAACTTTTATGGCTGTAATTTACGTATCAGTGATGTTTACTATATTTCCGACAAGCTACTGACAAGACAGAAGCTGTCACTTCCATGCCTAGAAATTAACTCTTTCAGGCAGCAAAATAAAACAAGTAAAACAGCCTGGTTATTAATATGTTTTGTACTGTACAGACATATGTTTATCTCATCTCACATGTCGCCTCGTGTACATTTTAGCAATAAAAAGGTACCATCAATGTTATTTTAAATATTTTCCTGCTTGCAGAGGACTTAAAAAACATTTTTATATTAATAAAGCGTGAAAATATTTCCTGTGAAAAAAACTTGGGAGAAAGGTCGGCTGAATAGGGCTCACAGTCTAATGCCCTACCACGGCCTGAGGTCATTATCTGGAGGGAACCCATACACTTATCAATATGTTTTTGCAATGTAGGAGAAAACTGGAGTGTTTGGAGACAATCCATACAGATAGGGGGTAAAGACAGACACAGATAGCGTCCAGGCCAGTAATTGAACCTGGAACTAGATTGTAAGCTCGCAAGGGCAGGGTCCTCCTCCTAATGTTTACTGTTTTTGTCACAATATTTGTGCTGCTTGGATCTCTGTTTTACAATTTGTTAGTATATCTATGTTCCCCTTGTCGTCTTATTGCGCTTTGTAAAGCGCTGCGGAATATGTTGGCGCTATATAAATAAAAAATAATAATAATAATGCTAGTGCTAAAAGGCAAGAGTAACTAACCACTGCACTACTGTGCACAGCCCTTTCCTAGACACTTCTACTGAATTATTTCTTGAATATGTCAAGTTAACATTGCAACCTAAAGTGAACCCGAGGTTTTTATATATCCCATAATTTTATTTTATATTTAAACATTTACTAAGTAGATTGAATGTTATACTGTCTCTGTTCAATGGTAGCCTAATAAAGTGGATCCGAGATTAACTGTTAGGGCTCGTTTCCACTAGTGCGGTGCGAATCCCTGGGATTCCACCGCTGACGAAATCGCATGCGGATGCGATTCCGCGTGCGTTTTTTGCCGCGAATTCGCATGCGATTTCGCATAGGCAGGGTCTATGCGAATTTAACCATGTCACTGCCTGACTCAATTTGTATTACTTTTCATGCAAAAAACGCACGTGCGTTTTCCCTATTAAATACATGGGCTGCGATTCGCCTGCATTCCTCACGCAGGCGAATTCTGCAGGCCCTACTGTGCAGAAAAATCCTGCACAGAAAAACGCACGAAAACAATGACAAGTGGTAACAGTCCCATCCACTTTCATTGCCTATGCGAATTCGCATGCAGGCCACGCATGCGAATTAGCCCTAGTGGAAACGGGCCCTTACTCATTGCATAATTGTGCCCCTTACATATAGTTGGGCATTCCTCAAGCCAAATACTTTTTTTTTTGTTTTAATACCCTAATTCCCTATAAACCAGTGGTTCTCAACCTGGGGTCCACGGACCTCTGGGGGTACATCAGTACCTGTCAGGGGGTCCCCCTGGGGGCCGCGGGCAAAATGGCGGAGTTTAGAATTGAATGATATCAGGCAGTTGTTAAATCATCCCCGTAGCGCCGCTATGCCCCATTCACAGGCGCTCGTGTGGGAGATGTGTAGTAGCCTAGCTCTCTGATTGGCCCAAATGCTGCCTGTCACGATTTTTATTGTGTGTGCTGTTATACTGCGTGACTAGTGCAAGGCAGCTGTTCGTAAACTTCTACCTTTTGTGACAACATACTGTGGGTTGAAAAAGTATTCGGCCCCCTTGAAGTTTTCAACATTTTGTAACATTACTGCCACAAACCTGCATCAATGTTATTGAAATTCCACGCGAAAGACCAATACAAAGTGGTGTATATGTGAGAAGTGGATCGAAAATCATACATCATTCCAAACATTTTTTACAAATAAATAACTGCAAAGTGGGGTGTGCGTAATTCGGCTCCCTGAGTCAATACTTTGTAGAACCACCTTTTGCTGCAATTACAGCTGCCAGTCTTTTAGGGTCTGTCTTTACCAGCTTTGCACATCTAGAGACTGAAATCCTTGCCCATTCTTCTTTGCAAAACAGCTCCAGCTAAGTCAGATTAGACGGACAGCGTTTGTGAACAGCAGTTTTCAGATCTTGCCACAGATTCTCGATTGGATTTAGATCTGGACTTTGACTGGGCCATTCTAACACATAGATATGTTTTGTTTTAAACCATTCCATTGTTGCCCTGGCTTTATGTTTATGGTCATTGTCCTGCTGGAAGGTGAACCTCTGCCCCAGTCTCAAGTCTTTTGCAGTCTCCAAGAGGTTTTCTTCCAAGATTGCCCTGTATTTGGCTCCATCCATCTTCCCATCAACTCTGACCAGCTTCCCTGTCCCTGCTGAAGAGATGCACTCCCCGAGCATGATGCTGCCATTACCATATTTGACAGTGGGGATGGTGTGTTCAGAGTGATGTGCAGTGTTAGTTTTCCGCCAAACATAGCGTTTTGCATTTTGGTCTCATCTGACCAGAGCACCTTCTTCCACATGGTTGCTGTGTCCCCCACATGGCTTGTGGCAAACTGCAAACGGGACTTCTTATGCTTTCTGTTAACAATGCCTTTCTTCTTGCCACTCTTCCATAAAGGCCAACTTTGTACAGTGCATGACTAATAGTTGTCCTATGGACAGAGTCTCCCACCTGAGCTGTAGATCTCTGCAGCTCGTCCAGAGTCACCATGGGCCTCTTGACTGCATTTCTGATCAGCGCTCTCCTTGTTCGGCCTGTGAGTTTTAAATTTCTTAATAACTTGATCCCTGACCTGTCTTGTGTGTTCTTTGGACTTCACTGTGTTGTTGCTCCCAATAGTCTCTTAGACAACCTCTGAGGCCCTCACAGAGCAGCTGTATTTGTACTGACATTAGATTACACACAGGTGCACTCTATTTAGTCATTAGCACTCATCAGGCAATATCTATAGGCAACTGACTACACTCAGATCAAAGGGGGCCGAATAATTATGCACACACCACTTTGTAGTTATTTATTTGTAAAAAATGTTTGGAATCATGTATGATTTTCGTTCCACTTCTCACGTGTACACCACTCTGTGTTGGTCTTTCATGTGGAATTCCAATAAAATTGATTCATGTTTGTAGCAGTAATATGACAAAATGTGGAAAACTTCAAGGGGGCCGAATACTTTTGCAACCCACTGTATATGTGCGAATGTGGGTGTGCAAAATACTGTGACACAAAAGTTAAAAAGAGGAACAGACTTGATGCCTCTGCAGATATACGCTGTCAGCTGTCACCTCTGATACCAGATTTTAACAAAATTGCTACAAATATGCAACAACAGATTTCGCATTAACTTTTTTTAAAATTAAGTATGGACACAGTCCCTGCCTACCGCATTTGTTAACCAGGGGCTACCTGTATTTTGCTAGTATTTGGCTCCACCCACATCATGTTATGACCACACCCACTTTTTTCACCTTATTCAGTAGGGTGTACATTTGTTAGGGATGACCCACACAGGGGTACATGTGCTGAAAACGTTGAGAACCACTGCTAGAAACTAAACAAGCTCCGCCCACAGCTCTGCCAGCGCCTAGGCGTTCTGAGTCCCATGTAGCAAGTGCTGGGGAGGAGGAGGAGGTTTTTCCCAAAGTAGGAGGAGGCGTTACCAGCCAATGATTTCAGAGGCAAGGGGGCGAAGAGGGGAGCAGAGGTGAAAGAAATAATCATATACTGTTGAAGCTGTTTGCAGCTATACTTGCTTTGTAAACTATCTAAACTTTAGATAAGATATATAGCCAAGTTACTTGTAATAGTTAGTTTTTCATCTTGGATCCACGTTAACCTCCCCTGGTGGTACAATAAATCCGCCAGGAGGCAGCGCAGCACTTTTTAAAAATAGAAAAATGTTTTTAAAGCATGTAGCTAGCCTAGCGCTAGCTACATGCTTCCCCCCTCCCTTTGCTATCCCCATCACCCCTACAAGCGCTTTTACCCTGCAAAGTGCTAGCTGCGTGTAGCAAAAAAAAAATTATGTAAATCGGCCCAGCAGGGCCTGAGCGGCACCCTCCGGCGGCTTACCCCGTGTCCAGCACGGGGTTACTGCTAAGGAGGTTAAGAGTCCAAGAATTAAAATATATGAATTACTGACCTAATTCTATCTCTCCCGCTGCCCCCAGAAGTTGTATTCTGTTAGGAAATTTTTTATGGCTGTAATTTGCTTATCAGTGAGGTTTACTATATATCTACAAGGTACCAACAAGACAGAAGCTGTCACTTCCATTCCTGAAAATTAACTCTTTCAGGCAGCAAAATAAAAATTAAAAAGAAACAGCCTGGATATTACGGTAATGTCTTGCACTGTACATACAAATGTGTATCTCATCATGGCACATGTCGCCTCGGGTACACTGTAAGTTTTCCTGAGAAATAAACAATTCCTTTCTTTCAGCTGTAGACATAGCTAGGAGTGACAGCAAACATTATTTCAACTTGCTTACAAAAATATAGACACTTTACAATGATCCTGACTGTTGCCAGTCATTAGTTCAATGCGTGGACAAAAAAAAAACTTAGCAAATAATTACTGTTATTATATTCTCTGCAGCTAATTACCGTATTTCTTTAAGGAGAGGGGGGGGGGGGGGGGGTAAACCAAGGCAGTCTTTGCTACAAACACAGTGCAAATTCAAGACTTGTAAATAGTTGCAATATGTACCATACTTACAATCAGTTTTTGAAACTGGCTACAAACTGGAGTTAAAATGGTAATTTTTGAGAGATTTAACTTACATAAACAGACGTGTGTGTGTGTGTGTGTGTGTGTGTGTCATTTTTTTTATTTCATTTTAAAACCTATAAATAAGAACAAATTGAAAAAAACAGCTCTTCCACTTTTTAAACCACATGTCAATAACTATGCAGCTGCCAATCACAAAGTCACTAACCATTTGCCAGTCACTATTATAGTCTGATATGGCCCAGGCAATGCCTGCAAATAGGAAGTGATACTATGCCTTTTAGGAACAGTATACATTTTTTATACTTTGTTTTTTTAAAGCATAATTTGTAATAAAAGGTATTTTTTAAACATTGCAATGGCCTCTTATAATAGCAATAATCACATCTAAATAGCAATAATCAACTCTAACTTTAACACACTTTCTGAAAACTTGGTTTTAGAGAAGTACTGAATCGTTTACAAAAGAACAGATTTTGTGAAATTTACAGTATTTATGGCATTTTTAACAAGTAAAAATAACTTGCGAATAAATTATTACTTATAATACACAGGTGTTAAGTCTGTGAAGAGGATAAATCATGAGGAAAATTGAATTAATTAATATGACTCAGCTCATCCTTGCAAAGCCGAGACTGAAGAAAAAAACAAAAACCAAAAATAAAACAACAAAAACTTTTTCCAAGTTCCAGTTTTAACCCGATGCTCATTTGAATCTGGATTTATCCTTGTGGTCAGGTATGTCTGCTAATCCCCAGAGTCCATCTGTTTAATAAACAGACTGATAGCATGATTCCTGGCAATGCCCATGCCCTAGCATGGCATTGTGACACTGACAAGCTCTTATTCATGTCTATGGAGAATGTCATCATATATTTGCTAATTGCTAACTCATTTTGTAATATCAGATTTTAGTAAATAAAATTATTCAGCTGCAAGAAAGATTAATGTTTACATAAAAAGCATACAAAAGTAAATAAACAAAAAACAAATGGAATAATCAGATTTTTTTAGTCATCACTAGAAGTCAAGGATTCCAGTACAAAACTATGGTTCACACCCTTTTCCCAAGCGCGGTGGCGCAGTGGACATGTATACCTGATTGCCTGGCCCAGTAAAATGGGAGATCGAATTAACCCTTTCTGCAGCTTTGTAAATTAGCCTGGCTCCCTGTGCTTAAAGCACAGCTGAAGTGAGAAGAATACGGAGGCTGCCATATTTATTTCCTGTTGAACAATACCAGTTGCCTGGCAGCCCTGCTGGTCTATTTGACTGCAGTAGTGTCTGAATAACACCAGAAACAAGAATGCAGCTAATCTTGTCAGATCTGACAATAATGTCAGAAACACCTGATCTGCTGCATGCTTGTTCAGGGTCTATGGCTAAAAGCATGAGGCAGAGGATCAGCAGGGCATCCAGGCAACTGGTATTGCTTAAAAGGAAATAAATATGGCAGCCTCCATGTACTTGTCAGTTCAGTTGTCCTTTAAAACTGCACATTACATGCTGGTTTACTGGACCATTTAGGTTCTTCAGCTCAAAATAACAATAATGGATTAAGCCTAAGCTTTTATGAGTCATCCGTAAGCTCCAACACTGATACAATCAACAAATCGAGAAATATTGTAGAATTAGAGGTATCCTAAGCAAGCAGTAATGGGCATGCTAGTTGAAAATAAACAACATGGTGCCGCACACAGAATTATCTCACATCCGCTTGGTGTTCCATAACCGATACATTGGGTCTAATTATAAAGGTAGCAATCACCTTATCGCCAGAAAATAATTTGTACAGTAATAACAACACTTTTTAAATCACCATATTTATAAAATTGGCAATCCACCAAAAAGTCCATCACCGCCAGATCATTGAATTTTTTTTGCTTCTTCTGATTGCAAGAAAAAAAATTACCTATATTTTTATTCACCATATTTATAAAGTAGCAGTCACACAGATCAGCACTTTATTAAACACAAGTTTTTTGTGATAAAAAAGAGGGACGCCCTTAAGACACACCCCTGCCACACCTATAATCAGGCCCACCCCATCTCCATACCTCTAATCAGATAAAACTAGAAAGTCCCTTCCAGTGATCTGAGCCCCCTGCAGAAGTACTCCCAGTACACCCCCTGGCCCTGGCCTTGTTATTAGTACCCATAAGTTAAAGTGGACTTGAACTCCTGCACACCACACAATGAAAAGTCTTTATTCCAGGTATGGTTGGTGAGGAAATTCCCTTCTCTGTGTTCTGTGTTTGTTTAGGCAAGTCAAACAGCAACTGGGAATAGACTACAGGAGCTCTGCCAAGGCAGCTCTCCATTTAGTAAACACTGAGGCTTAACCATTTCAGTTCCTTCTGCAAAAGTAAAACCAAGTAAAGCTCCCAGGGTTTTTTTAAGATACCCATCAATTGCAATTAATATTTTATTTTATCCTTAAAGGTTATCATGCTGTGGCTAATATTTTATAGCAGAGAGGAAATTCTGAGTTTAGCTCCCCTTTAAGACCGAGGTACACGTGGGAGGTCTGTACACGTTCGTTTTTTTCATATGAAATTAACTGTTTGTTGACAGACACCACTGGCATAAACATGCTGCAAATGAATTGACAGTGACAAGAGGTTAATCTTATGTGTAGCTGAGCCCTCAGCTGACAAAATAATTAGACAGACGGAATTGCCTGGCACATCTCTGCCATTCAGCACCCCCTGCCAGCAAGCTGATCCTGTGTGCTGTGCCAGCCTGTTATCTCTCCTCAGTGACTCCGTTTAGGATAAGGGCGGAACCCGAAATGAATGTAAACGGCCTGTCTCCCCTCTCTACCTGACAACAGATCAGCGCAGGCCACCGGTGCAAGACCCGCAAAGCTCGCATTAATCCTTTCCCCATCCACCGCCAAGCAAGCCTCATTCACATTCCGCTCATCCATCATCTGTTAGTAAGACAGTGCCTGACAGTGCATAGGGATAGCTCCATTCACATCCACAGCAAGCGGTATATAACTATTATGAACACTTCTCAACTGCAATTCCAAGATATCGTGCATGTAACAGGCCACGGATGCCGGAGTGACTGAACTTGTCGCAATCGTTTGTTTCCAAGTTAAGCTTTGATCCCAGCAAATCGTCCATAAATATCAGCAGCAGCTGTCTTATGCCCTGCGTATGGCGCATATACATCACGGTGACAGCTGTCAGGGCTGACTGATTGGTGGCAAGTATACACACACAAACAATGCTAAATACAACCAGCCAATGATAATAATAATAATAATACAATTAGCATAAACAATAACTACACTGTATGTTTACAAAACATTGTATAAGCATCGTATTACACAGTGTAACAGTCCCTAAACCACTTGGTACAACACAGGCGGGTATATCACATATACTTAATAATAAATGATGTTTTAATTTAAAAGTAGTATTTTAAGTAACACACACATATATACTACTAGTAAGTGGAATTTATGTTTTGAACTGCTTCTAAGGCAAACATTAAAGGAAACCTGAAATGAGAAGCTGACACATTTATTTAAAGCGGACCTGAACTCCTTGCTCTAAAAGATAAGCAACAGCATAATAACCTTTAAAGAAAAACATTTCTGTGATACAGCAGATATAAATCCTGACATAAATCTGCAGTGTGTCTATGTCCTGCTTTCATGGAAGCAGACATAGGGTTAAGATCCTGTGATTACAAATTAGCTGCTCTGCCGAGGTAGCCAGCTGACACAGCTGAGAGATCAAATTACACTTGAGATTACTCACAGATGAGGAGTAATTAAACAGGCTAAAATCTCTAAATACATACAGGTTGCATTTCTCTCTGTTTTCCTTATGTCCTGTGCAAGAGTTCAGGTCCACTTTTAAACAATACCAGTTGTCTAGCAGCCCTGCTGATCCTCTGCATCTAATACTTTAGTCATAGGCTCTCAACAAGCATATGTTTCTGACTGAAGATTGGCTGGATTAGCTGCATGCTCGTTTCAGGTGTGTGATTCAGACACGACTGCAGCCAAAGAGATCAGCAGGACTGCCAGGCAACCGGTATTGTTTCAAAGTTAATAAATATGGCAAGCACCATATCCCTCTCACTTCAGATGTCCTTTAAAATGTATATCACTAAAGTGGAGGCTTATCCAGAGGTAGGCATAAGCATGGTGGGCAGAAATCTGTTACTATTCCACATTCAGGTAGCCAGTTTGCTAGGGCACAGCATAGCTGTGGGTAAAAGCTACCTTTGCACTGAAGATAGGCTGCCACATAGTTCATCATTCTGACAGCTGTCGTGTATAACTGATTGGCTGGCGGACAGAAGTCATGTAAACACCATATAAACACCATGCAGCAACATACAAGCGGCAACAAAAACAACAGCAAACCAAAACAAACAAGATAAACAAAAGCATATCCATGTAAAGGTGCTCGCTAATGATCCCATCTTTTTCATCCAATTTTACCAGATCTATGTAGTATAAGGGTAAATTGAGTAAATATATTAAATGGATCTTTTATGCAGTTCCCTTATATTACACAGAAATGGTAAGATTGGATGAAAAAGGTTGGCTCATTAGTGGCCACCTTAAGAGCGCAACAAACTTATTCAAAAAAGCACAAATCCGCAACAGATGGTGGCAGTGGTGTTATAAAGGACATCTATCATTATCAAACATCTTTATTAAAAAAAATCAAGGACAGTAATAAATGTAATCTGAGATGCAAACACAGACAGGAGGCAAGACACAGGCACAGAGCTGCTTGTTCAATGCCAGCCCATCATGGTACCAGCTCCCAGCCTGCCATTGCTGCTGTACTTCTGGATGTAAGGTAAGATTTACCCATTGCTCCATGACCTGCAGTCGGCAGACCATACATCATCCTGACAGCTGTCAAGAGTAATTGATTGGTGGATGGATCATGCAAGCACAGGTTCTCCTACAGAACTACATTAAGCCATCATGAAATACATTAAACATTACGCCAAAATAGTGATGTGATCAGGAGAGCTATGTAGATGAGCATTAACTCCTGCTGTGCCACACATGCAAGGCACCACTCTGCAAGGACGCAAGGTCTGGTTGTAAAATCTAATGCCTGGTACACACCATGCAATTTATCCCATCAGATCGACAGGATAATTTCCAGCATGTTCGGTCTGCTTTCACTTGAGAGGTTTCAATTTTGAGATCAGTACTGCACAAAACCGATCCCTTCCTTATACTGGGAACACACAGTGCAATTTCCCATCTGATCGACGGGTGAACGGACAGGAAATTGTAACGTGTGTACATGTCCAAACTGCTCCTGATTGAAAAAGGGATCAATTTTCCTATCATAACTTTTCAAAAATGATCCCTTTCTTGATCGGAAACAGATCGGGCATGTCGGAAATAATCGCCCTATTCTCGCAGATCGGGCGGGAAATTGCATAGTGTGTTCCCAGTAGTCAGAGACAGATCGGACACGCTGGAAATTATCGGATGAGAAATCGCCCGTCGACCTGATGGGAGGATTGCATGGTGTGTGCCAGCCAGGCACAACTTGTCCTAAGATCTGGCGACAGATAAGCACTTCGTTTGACAGCTGTCAAGAGTAATTGCTTTTTTGCACAGAGGACCTTATGGAAGCCACAGAAAACTACAGCATGTCCAAGAAAGAAAAAACTGCAAGTTCCAGAGGTAGGTAGAAGCATTGCCATTCAAATGGACACCCAAGTTGCCCAGTGGCACAACAGCATGACACAAGTAAGTTAGCATCCAGCCACTCCATCAGTGACAACGAGAGGAGGCTGATGAGAAGAAGCATCATGTGACAGGTGACTAATGACATTTGCCAGCTTAATTCCAATGCACAGAGAGAGAGAGAGAGGAGAGAGTAGGTCACTCACGCTGCTGTTCTCCCCGGTCCAGTGCACCATCGCCTGGTTGTGAGAGGCGTCCCCCTTCAGTACAAACGAGGTGCTGAGGAGTGAGATGTGGTCTCTGGCTGTAGCCCTCCCAAAGCGAGCAGCTGTAGTGGCATAGGGGTCCCCATCTCCATCACCTGTGCCCTGTATATCCCGTGCCTTCCTCACCCAGCCCGTGCCCTGCACCATCAGCACCAGCAGGGAGGCACTGGCCAAGCAGAGGATGCCCATAGGGGGTGGCAGAAGTGGCCCCCTCAGTGCCATGCTCTTCTTCTGATGCGGCTGGTGACAGGCTGGGGATGTGTATGCTGAGATAGATAGATACTCGTAGAGGGAGGGATTGCAAACAAAGCAAGGTTTTTCCTCCCTGCGCTGGAGAACATGAGATTTCAGAACTGGAACTGTCACTGAGGAATGGGGGGAGGGCGCCACCTGCTGCTCAAAGCCTATAATCGAGCTCAAGTGTTCTTGACAGCTGACAAGTGGATTCACTTAGGGACCTGAGGGATCTGTTTTTGTAAAGAGGTGAAATGTAATTTCTGTTCTTTATTTCCCTCTATTTTTCCACCAAGGCGTTTCAGCAAGGGCATTCTGCATACAAACTGAGGGCCCAATCCAATTCACTTTTTCTTCTAGGAGATCATTTTTCATCTTCTGTTTAAGTAAGCCAGCACCTATTCAGTAGGAGACCTTGGGCAAGTCTCCCTAACACTGCTACTGCCTATAGAGCGCATCCTAGTGGCTGCAGCTCTGGCGCTTTGAGTCAGCCAGGACAAAAGCTCAATATAAATGTTCTGTGTCTGTGTTAAGATCACTTTTCAGGACTCTGCGGTTGAAAAAGTACCAAAATAAAGGTGGGACATTAGTGTTTTCTTGCTTGCTGCTGGCTTAAAGTGTACCAGAGCTGAATCAAACAAAAAGTTTTATACATACCTGGGGCGTCCTCCAGCCCATCCGCTCAGATCGCTCTCGCTGTCTGCAGCTTCGGGAACTGGGTCCCATCACTTCCGTCAGTCGGGGCCAGTCTATGCAGGAGAAGCGCGCCCTCTACGTATCTCTCCTGCAGCTGCTGGAGAGATACGCAAACAGCGCACTTCTCTTACGTCAGACTGGCCCCGACTGACGGAAGTGATGGGACCCGGTACTGAAGCTGCAGACAGTGGAGAGCGATACGAGCGGATGGGCTGGAGGACGCCCCAGGTATGTATAAAACTTTTTATTCGATTCAGCTCTGAGTCCTTTTAAAAGACATTTTATTGATAAGGCGTAAAAATGCATCGGGGAAAAACTTGGGAGAAAAAGTGAATTGGATCAGGACCTGGGGGGTACTTACTTTTGGGAGGGGCCTTTGGATCTTATTGAGGCTTTCTCCATCCTAAGCCTTCCCACGGTGGTCTCTCTGGGCCCCTCTAAAACCACAGCCGACAATTTGTCATGCTGTGGCTCAGGCTCAGTAGCACCTGCAATATTTACCTTCCCCAGCTCCTACACAGGCGCAGCAGCGGCTCCCCGATGGGCTAAGGCAGAAATAGCCGATCCCAATCGGGGCCTCTCTACTTTCACCTGCGCAGTAGAGCGAACCTGACTGGGAATGACTATTTCCGCCTGATCCCGATCAGAGAGCTGCTACTGCATCTGCGCTGGAGCCGAGAAGGTAAATATATACATGCCCGCCATTCAGGGCCATCTAGCGAGACCACCATAGGACGGGAAGACTCGATAGGATCCAGAGGCTTCCCCCTCCCGAGGTAAGTATCCCCAGGGGTACTTTTTTACATAGCTCCCAACTGTCCTGCTTTTGGAGGGACAGTCCCTCTTTGGGAGCCCGGTCCCTCTGTCCCTTTCAGGACTTTGTCCCTCTTTCTATGTAAATATTTATATTTCTCTACTGAAAAATATGTTTGATTGGCTCTAACCTTTATTCCCATCATTTAAATTGATATATTTCTAATTTTCAAATGTTAATATGAAGGAAAATTAACCAAGATAGAAAGGACCAGTGTCGTTTGAGTTATAAAACAACACATTTTTCTTATGAAATCTTTATGATATTCGTGACTAGGGGTGTTGCAGGGGCGTGGCTTAAGTGTCCCTCTTTCTTATCTCAAAAAGTTGGGAGGTATGTTTTTTATATTACAACTCAAGTCATCTTTAAGGCCTTGTTCACATTATGAATTGCCCAGCCCTTTTTGAAGCACTGAGCAGTGTTTTGCGATTTTTAAAATCTCCTTTCTCTACACTTTCAAAGCGCTTTTCTAAGCGCTTAGAAAGCAGGGGGTTTCTTTCAACTTCCTGATGTCAGTCAGGAAGTGAACTCCTGTACCCGGAAATGAATAAATACAGTGGCTTGCAAAAGTATTTGGCCCCCTTGAAGTTTTCCACATTTTGTCATATTACTGTCACAAACATGAATCAATTTTATTGGAATTCCACGTAAAAGACCAATACAAAGTGGTGTACACGTGAGAAGTGGAACGAAAATAATACATGATTCCCAACATTTTTTACAAATCAATGCAAAGTGGGGTGTGCATAATTATTCAGCCCCCTTTGGTCTGAGTGCAGTCAGTCGCCCATAGACATTGCCTGAGGAGTGCTAATGACTAAATAGCGTACACCTGTGTGTAATCTAATGTCAGTACAAATACAGCTGCTCTGTGACGGCCTCAGAGGTTGTCTAAGAGAATATTGGGAGCAACAACACCATGAAGTCCAAAGAACACACCAGACAGGTCAGGGATAAAGTTATTGAGAAATTTAAAGCAAGCTTAGGCTACAAAAAGATTTCCAAAGCCTTGAACATCCCACGGAGCACTGTTCAAGTGATCATTCAGAAACGGAAGGAGTATGGCAAACTGTAAACCTACCAACACAAGTCCATCCACCTAAACTCACAGGCCAAACAAGGAGAGCGCTGATCAGAAATGCAGTCAAGAGGCCCATGGTGACTCTGGACGAGCTGCAGAGATCTTCAGCTCAGGTGGGGGAATCTGTCCATAGGAAAACTATTAGTCGTGCACTGTACAAAGTTGGCATTTATGGAAGAGTGGCAAGAAGAAAGACATTGTTAACAGAAAGCATAAGAAGTCCCGTTTGCAGTTTGCCACAAGCCATGTGGGGGACACAGCAAACATGTGGTAGAAGGTGCTCTGGTCAGATGAGACCAAAATGGAACTTTTTGGCCAAAATGCAAAACGCTATGTGTGGTGGAAAACTAACACTGCACATCACTCAGAATGCATCATCTCCACTGTCAAATATGGTGGTGGCAGCATCATGCTCTGGGGGTGCATCTCTTCAGCAGGGACAGGGAAGCTGGTCAGAGTTGAAGGGAAGATGGATGGAGCCAAATATAGGGCAAACTTGGAAGAAAACTTCTTGGAGTCTGCAAAAGACTTGAGACTGGGGCGGAGGTTCACCTTCCAGCACTACAATGACCCTAAACATAAAGCCATGACAACAATGGAATGGTGTAAAACAAAACATATCCATGTGTTAGAATGGCCCAGTCAAAGTCCAGATATAAATCCAATCGAGAATCTGTGGCAAGATCTGAGAACTGCTGTTCACAAACACTGTCCATCTAATCTGACTGAGCTGGAGCTGTTTTGCAAAGAAGAATGGGCAAGGATTTCAGTATCTAGATGTGTACAGCTGGTAGAGACATACCCTAAAAGACTGGCAGCTGTAATTGCAGCAAAAGGTGGTTCTACAAAGTATTGACTCAGGGGGCTGAATAATTACGCACACCCCACTTTGCAGTTATTTATTTGTAAAAAAATGTTTGGAATGATGTATGATTTTCGATCCACTTCTCACCTGTACACCACTTTGTATTGGTCTATCACGTGGAATTCCAATAAAATTGATTCATGTTTGTTGCAGTAATGTGACAAAATGTGGAAAACTTCAAGGGGGCCGAATACTTTTGCAAGCCACTGTATTTGATTTGTTTATTGTTTTCCATCTTTAGCCCTTATTCGATTTTCTCCTAAGTTTTCTCCAGGGAGATTATTTTTCATCTTCTCCGTGAGATAACTTTTCAGTTTTCTGCAATTGAAAAAAGTAGCAAAACATAGGAGAGAAAGTACTATCAAAATTATTCTAAGTATTTCCTTGCTTGTGGCTTGAAAGGCATTATATTGATATACTGTATAGTCAGACTCAGGGCAGTTTCTAGGCTAAATTGCACCCAGAGCAAGGGTGTAAAAATCGTAAAATCCCGCCCCCACCAGCCCCCCAGTTAGTTAGCCAGCTATAGGTCACCCCCAGTATAGGTTAGATCAGAGCTGGATCATCAATCAGACAGGCACCTCAAGCACCAGCTTAGGGCCTCATTCAGGGTCTAAGGGGACCCATACATACCTACTTCAGTGCTGCTGCGGCTGCGTGGCCCCTTCAGCATGTAGTCACTGTCTTCTGATCTGGCTCTTTCAGATATCAGCTTATCAGCCCACAGTGTGTGTCAGTGTGCGCCATCACAGTGTGAACCCTGCGCCATGACTCACGTCTGATGACGTCATTCTGACTGGCCGTCCCCCTCCCTCCTCCATGGTGGCTATGTGTGACAGCGCAGCCAGCTGCTCTACAGTAAATACAGGCAGGCAGCTTTGTCACCGTGTTTTCTTGAAATTGAACCGACAAACATGATATACAGTGGGTTGCAAAAGTATTCGGCCCCCTTGAAATTTTCTACATTTTGTCACATTACTGCCACAAACATGCATCAATTTTATTGGAATTCCATATGAAAGACCAACACAAAGTGGTGTACACGTTAGAAGTGGAGCGAAAATCATACATGATTCCACACATTTTTTACAAATAAATAACTGGAAAGTGGGGTGTGCGTAATTATTCGTCCCCCTGAGTCAATACTTTGTAGAATCACCTTTTGCTGCAATTACAGCTGCCAGTCTTTTACGGTATGTCTCTACCAGCTTTGCACATCTAGAGACTGAAATCCTTGCCCATTCTTCTTTGCAAAACCGCTCCAGCTCAGTCAGATTAGATGGACAGCGTTTGTGAACAGCAGTTTTCAGATCTTGCCACAGATTCTCGATTGGATTTAGATCTGGACTTTGACTGGGCCATTCTAACACATGAATGAATATGTTTTGTTTTAATCCATTCCATTGTTGTCATGGCTTTATGTTTAGGGTCATTGTCCTGCTGGAAGGTGAACCTCCGCCCCAGTCTCAAGTCTTTTGCAGTCTCCAAGAGGTTTTCTTCCAAGTTTGCCCTGTATTTGGCTCCATCCATCTTCCCATCAACTCTGACCAGCTTCCCTGTCCCTGCTGAAGAGAAGCACCCCCAGAGCATAATGCTGCCACCACCATATTTGACAGTGGGGATGGGGTGTTCAGAGTAATGTGCAGTGTTAGTTTTCCGCCACACATAGCGTTTTGCATTTTGGCCAAAAAGTTAAAATTTTCGCAGCATAAGAGGAGAGCTGTGGCCGCAGATCGGTGGGGAGGGGGGAAATTTCCCCCCTCCCTCCCTCACCTCGGGCTCTCCACTTAGCGCTCCCCTCCTGCAATCAATCATTGGTGGTGCTCGCGGAAGCCGTGGCAGCGGTGGCAGGCAAGCTGAGCACATACCTCCTTCTGGCCGGTCTCCGATCACAGTGCTTTATGGAACTTCCTGTGTAAACAGGAAGTTCTATGAAGCTCTTAGTAATTGGAGGCCAGAAGGAGGTATGTGCTCAGCTTGCCTGCCGCTGCCGCTGCGGCTGCCATGAGCACCACCAATGATTGATTGCATATAAAAAACACAAAATTTGCGCTGCCTCACAGTCCACTAATAGCAAGGAACAGACCAAAGGGAAGTTCTTGGCCTCGTAGCCACCAACGGCGTAGCTGATCGTCTTCAGTCAGGGGCAGGGGTAGAGAGGAGGCCTGGGGGTGGGGGGAGGAATGGGAAGAAAAAGAGGCATAGAAGAGGCTGCAGGGGAAGGGGTGGGGAAAAAAAGAAAAGAGTAGTCGCCCAAGGGGTGTTTAACATTAGTGGAGCGCCGTTGTCTGAAGCAGAGCTAAGGGTCTTAGATAGAGGTTTGAAGTTCGCCCCCAGAAAGAATCTGAATAAATTTGATACCTACATTAATCTGAATAAGTATCTTAGGAATCTCAATATGAAAAAATACTTTCTGAATAGACCACAGAGGGTAGAAAGGGATGATACACGGAGTGATGGGTTTCAACACACTAAGCTGAGGAACAAGTCTAAATTTAATCCTATGGATCAAGCTAAAGGTAATACTGTTGATGTATTCAAAAACCTGGTAATGAATGATGTAGAAAAAATTGAGGAGGGGAGAAAAGATTGGGATAAGAGGGTGGTTGAGGACCTCAAGAAAAGGGAAGATATAGTGATACGGCCTGCAGAAAAGGGGGGAGGGGTGGTGGTGCTGAGTAAACAACAATATGTGGAAGAAATGGATAGACTGGTGGGAGATGACAATACGTATGAATTATTAAGGGGTAATCCAACTCAAGAGTATAGGAAGGAACTGTGTGGAATTTTGAGACATGGGATGGATGTTGGTATTATCTCAGATGTGGAGTTTAGGTACTTACTGGTTGATGCTCCAAGGATCCCGGTATTATACCAGAACCCAAAAATCCACAAAAACTTAGAACACCCACCGGGTCGCCCGATAGTGAGTGGGATAGGGGGCCTGAATCAAAGGATAGGTGAGTATGTGGATTTCTTTTTGCAGCCTGTTGTTAGGGATTTGCCACAACTGGTAAGGGACACCAAACAAGTATTACAGAAACTTGAGGGAGTAGTGTTTGGGGAGGGACGGTTCTTTATAATGGCGGACGTCTCCTCTCTGTACACTATTATCCCCCATGTAGAAGGAACCAAGGCAGTAGCAGAAGCGCTAGAAGAAAGAGGGAACCTGAAGGGACAACAGATAGAATTTATAGTTGAGCTCCTTGGGTATTGCTTAAGCCACAATTATTTCTGGTATGGAGGCAGCTATTATAGGCAGAAGGTTGGCTGTGCGATGGGGGCAAAATTTGCCCCCAGTTATGCTAATATTTTTATGGGAAAGTGGGAAAAATATGTGTTGGATATGGATATAAGTAGGCCCATTGTACATTGGTGGCGTTATATCGATGATCTGTTATGGATATGGGAGGGGGGGGGAAGAGGATATACCCAAATATGTGGATGTGTTGAATAGTAACAATTTGGGGATCCGATTGGATGCAAAGTGGAGCAGAGATACGGTTGATTTTTTGGATTTAACCTTATATAGAGAAGGGGGTGGGGTGGGGACCAAAACTTTTTTCAAAAAAACTGATCGGAATGGATACATACCAACCAATAGCTGCCATCATGATATGTGGCTGCGCAATATACCAAGGGGACAATTTATCAGGATGAAAAGGAACTGCACTAGAGAAAGTGACTTTCTGGAGCAAAGTGAGATCTTGATAAAGAGGTTTGAGGAAAAGGGTTATAGGAGGGAGGTGTTGGTGGAAGAAGTGGAGAGGATTAGTCCCCATTCACACTTGCGTTTTGCCTTGCAAACGGACCAAATCCTGATCGGATCCTGATCGGATCAGGACCTGATCCTGATCAGAACCGTACGGTTCCGATCAGGATCCGATCAGGATCCGGTCCGTTTGCATCAGGCATGCATCAGGCTGCCATCAGGATCCGTGGGCAAAAAATAGCGAAATTAAATAAAAAATGTTGGGGTCAGCAGAAGGTGCACCTGTAGAATCAGGTTCCTCTGCTGTAGGCCTCACCTCCACCTCCGACATTCTGCCAAAACAGCTCCAGCACGTCTGTCACTGCTGCTCCACTCCAGACATGCTTGACCCATGTGTCCCCATCCGAAATGGCCGCTTGGATACGCATAGGAAGTGGGGTAGAATGTCAGGTTTTTGTAGGCAGTGTGTTCTGTGCCTTCCGTTCCCCATTGGTTTCTGTGTGCCTGATGGTGCTGTCAGGCTCCGGTCAGGCTCCGGTCAGGATGCGTGGGCCGGAGATCCGGACCCAAAAAATAGCGCATGTTGGAAAAGAGTCCGGAGTCCGGATCCGATCCGGCTCCGGTACGTACGGAACGGACGCGTGTGAACGTCCGCATAGACATTACATTGCTATGCGGAACGTACGTTCCGTTTGTACAGTATGCGTTCCGGATCCGATCCGGAAAATCCTGATAGCGAACGCTAATGTGAACCGGGCCTTAGACAGATGGATAGGGCAGTTACCCTTACAGATAGAATTGGAGGAGCAGTAGGGGAGAAGGATTATGGGTTCGCGATTGTCTTGGACTACAACTCTCAATATAGACAGGTGGAAAGGAGCATCAAACGGCACTGGAATGTGCTGTTGGGAGATCACATACTAGCGCACCACCTACCCCCCCGGCCGACTTTTATATATAGGAAGGCAAAAAATTTGCAAAGTCTGGTGGTGCCCACCTTTGTGGATGGGCCCAGAAATAATAACACAATGGATCTATTGGGACAGGTGGGCTTCTATCCGTGTGGGACATGCAATGAGTGTTGTAAGACGAGGTCCAGAAGAAGGAACATGGTAATGTCATTCACAACAGGGGAAAGTTTTAAGATTAGGGAATGTATAACGTGTTATTCAAGATATGTGGTATATCTGGCATGGTGTCCGTGTGGGATACAGTACATAGGACGGACAACAAGGAAGTTAAGGGAAAGAATGTCTGAACATGTCAGAAATATAGAGAAATGGGTAGAGGGACATAGTCTGTCAAAACATTTTAGTTTGAAACATAACCGTGACCCTGCTCTGTTACAGTTTACAGCGCTACAGAAATTATCTATGAGGTGGCGAGGATGCCACAAGACCAGGGAAGTCTCGAAATTAGAAACAGAATGGATCTATAAAATGAAAAAATTACACCTCATGGGTTTGAATTTTGAGGTGAATTTAAATTGCTTCATTGCTGATGATTAAGGGGGGGATGTTTGGTGGGTACACTTCGTGGGTTCTAGTTAACACTGTATTTGTTACATTGATTCATGTTTATTGTGTGTAATATTGGAGGATCTTATATAATGTTTTTTGCAGTTTTTTGAGCACTGTATACATGGTTGTGATTTTTTGGGGGGTCACCCCCTTAATGCCAGGTGGTGAGGGATATCAGTAATCTTGCTGTCTGTAGGGTGAGGGACATCAGTAAAATGTACTACTTTTTATTATTTGTATAGCACTAGAGATTAGTATTATAAATAGTGGGTGGGCTCTAACAATTAGGTGGGGTATATATCTATGTATGCTATTGACACTATAACACGTATTTATAGTAGCTGTTTGCACATGTAATGGTAAGTGAGTAGTTGCACGAACCCACACATATTGAGGGTTTATATTTATTATGGTTATGGGGTAGAAATTGGCTGCAGTAAGGTCTCCTGTTCTCTATTGTAGTGTGGAACGCAGAATAATACTTCCTAGTAGGAAGCGCCAGATGATGGCCATGATGACACGGAGGCAGTGGGTTCAGTTTTCCTCCTTTGTAATCACGCGAGAGGCGAGCAGAGGCGCAATAGGAGGGATGTTGGGACGCACATGGAGGTTCGCTTTGGAACGCGGAACAGCTCTGGTTGCGCTCCAGACCATGCTCCGAAGTCTCGCGGGTTCTGAGAGGCGCTTGCGTAGTGGGGCTGAATCGCGCGCTGGAGGATAATGGACGCCTGATGTACTTGGGCGTGCAATACTCAAATACCAGTAGGTTAAGTAATGTGATAGGTTTAAGGGGATGTACAGGGAGGGTATTTAAGCACTGCTGACCAGTCCTGTCCAAGAGCCCCTGATGAGTCGTAAGACGAAACGCGTAGGGCGTGGCTAAACGGACAGGGGGTTGCAGTGCACGGAGGAGACGTCCTCATGACATTTTATGATATGCCTGACTCTTTTTCATGTTTGTGAGTAGTACTCTTTTTACATTGTTCTTAATAAATGATTTTACACCATTTCAAGCCTGTTCAGTTGCAGTGGGCTGCATTATACTTATGCGTGGAGGAGACATATACTAGCCAGCACTGCTGTGTGGAGGACCGCTTACCAATGTGTTGTGTGGCTGTCTATGACTGGGGCAGCATAGAATAAAGGTGAGCACGGTCCTGCTGGGTGGTGGTACACCTGTTTGTGGTAGAGGTGGTCCCCATAAATCCATAGGCACGGTGGCATAGTGGATAGTGGGCTCTGATCCCGCTTGAAGAATCTGCATAGCAGCCTACGCAATGATATGTATTTTATCTCTTTAATCCTGGAATCGTGAGCCATCCCATTGGTCTGAAACGAGGAGAAGCCAGGTCTTTGTGGTTACCTATATGTGCTGGTTGCTGTCTGTAAGGTCTGGGCAGCTATAGCCAAAGGTGAGGGCAATCCCTGCGGGTGGTGGAACACAGGAAGAAGGTGATACCCTCTAAATCTCACACAGGCCATAGCTGGTGGAGGATCAAGTCTGAATTGATAGGCTATGCGATGAATTTTTTTCTTGTTTTTCTTCTGTCTGAGGTTGACTGAAGACGATCAGCTACGCCGTTGGTGGCTACGAGGCCAAGAACTTCCCTTTGGTCCGTTCCTTGCTATTAGTGGACTGTGAGGCAGCGCAAATTTTGTGTTTTTTATATTCTCTATATGTTGGTGTGACATTTGAATTTGCAGCATACCCACGGGATCGTATAAGGTGTATTAGGGGTGCAGCTCGCTGAGACATTATTATTATAATGATTGATTGCAGGAGGGGAGCGCTAAGTGGAGAGCCCGAGGTGAGGAAGGGGGGGGGGGAATTTCCCCCCTTCCCACCAATCTGCGGCCACAGCTCTCCTCTTATGCTGCGACCCCTCCTGCCTCCCAAAAGTCCCCGAGCGGGCCCTAGGGGGGCCCCCTCCTCCCCCCCATGACGGCAGGGGTCACATCCCCTATTGGTACGCCAGTGGTTGCTGTGTCCCCCACATGGCTTGTGGCAAACTGCAAACGGGAATTCTTATGCTTTCTGTTAACAATGCCTTTCTTCTTGCCACTCTTCCACCTGAGCTGTAGATCTCTGCAGTTCGTCCAGAGTCACCATGGGCCTCTTGACTACATTTCTGATCAGAGCGCTCCTTGTTTGGCCTGTGAGTTTAGGTGGACGGCCTTGTCTTGGTAGGTTTACAGTTGTGCCATACTCCTTCCATGTCTGCATGATCGCTTGAACAGTGTTCCGTGGGATGTTCAAGGCTTTGGAAATCTTTTTGTAGCCTAAGCCTGCTTTAAATTTCTCAATAACTTGATCCCTGACCTGTCTTGTGTGTTCTTTGGACTTCACGGTGTTGTTGCTCCCAATATTCTCTTAGACAACCTCTGAGGCCCTCACAGAGCAGCTGTATTTGTACTGACATTAGATTACACACAGGTGCACTCTATTTAGTCATTAGCACTCATCAGGCAATGTCTATAGGCAACTGACTGCACTCAGATCAAAGGGGGCCGAAAAATTATGCACACACCACTTTGCAGTTATTAATTTGTAAAAAAATGTTTGGAATCCTGTATGATTTTCGTTCCACTTCTCATGTGTACACCACTTTGTATTGGTCTTTCATGTGGAATTCCAATAAAATTGATCCATGTTTGTGGCAGTAATATGACAAAATGTGAAAAACTTCAAGGGTGCCGAATACTTTTGCAACCCACTGTGTATGTATATATATATATATATATATATATATATATATATATATATATTATATATATATATATATATATATATATATATATATATATATATATATAATATATATATATATATATATATATATATATATATATATATATATGTATATATATATATATATATTTAAACTGCTTTTCAGGAAATGCTGAAAACAGAAAAGCCTGAGAATCCCCCATGAGGAGATGAACTGGCCCGAAACCTGTCGGTTCTGTCAGATTTTAACTGCCTACTTTTTTGCGATAGTGGTCCTTTAAGACTTTAGTATAAGAGACCTATGTTTGGTTTTTTCGTAATTGCCTTTACTGTTAAGCAAGCCAGAGCAATTATATGTGCTGGTATATTTCTTATTCTTTATTAACTAAGCGCAGTCTCATATTTTATAATTAGCTGGAATGTGTGAGAATTTGTTGTTTTTGTACTAGTTAAAATTCTAGTGTATTTTTCAATGAAAATATTAATTCGATATATATTGACACAATGATCACGTGATATATTAAATGGATAATACTATATATTTTAATATTACAGACTCTGCGCTTTTTCCAAAAATATGTAGACTTTAATGAACTGTTAGTGTGTAATGTGTGTTCCTCGACACGTAGGAAAAATGTTATAACTGTCTTGGTCACCAGAGGTGCGATTTGGGGGCAGGAGCTTGGCAGAAGGGGGGGGGGGGGGGGGGGGGAATCCGGGAAAATAAATACAGTAACTGTACTTATATTCATAATATTATTTATATTCACTTATATATACTTATATTCACTTATATATTCTCTGTCTCTAATACTTTTTAGATTACCATATTTTTTTCCTTTTAAACGATGCAAGTAGCCTGGCTGACCTGTTGACCCTCTGCCTCTACTACTTTTTGCCATAGCCTCTGAACAAGCATGTAGATCAGGTATCTGACTGAAGTCTGACTAGATTGGCTGCTTGCCTGTTTCAGGTGTGTGATTCAGACACTGCAGCCAAAGAGATCACCGGAACTGCCAGGCAACTAGTATTATCTAATAGAAAATAAATATGGCAGCCTCCATATCCCTCTCAGTTCAGGTGTCCTTTAACTCACTATGTAAATCCTGGTAAACGAAACATGCCCTGTCTGCATACGCTCATTTTGCCAAAGCTTTTGTGTATGTACCTCTTTGTGTTACGTTAGTTATTTTGTCTCTATACAGGCTACCCTAGGTGTGTCATAAATTATTCTGGGTCGCCTTTATCCTGTGATAGGTATAAACGTGCACTTTAAATCATTTATGATTCCAGCTATTTTTCTTAAGGCTTAATGTTGCCACCTTGTGGTCTTTATGTTTAATAACAATCGGACTTGATTGGATACCAAGTAAATACAAGTCCAATATGAGGTGCTCCACTGTGGCCAATGTTCATTTTTTCTCCCAACGGATGGGCCCAACTAAGTCCTATGGGCTCCACTGGCACCCTATGTTGCCTTTCAGGTTACATCATTTGTTGGAAGATTCTTAACCACCCTGGCGTTCTGATTAAATCGCCAGGGTGGCTGCGGGAGGGTTTTTTTTAAATAAAAAAAAAACTATTTCATGCAGCCAACTGAAAGTTGGCTGCATGAAAGCCCACTAGAGGGCGCTCCGGAGGCGATCTTCCGATCGCCTCCGGCGCCCAGAATAAACAAGGAAGGCCGCAATGAGCGGCCTTCCTTGTTTTGCTTATATCGTCGCCATAGCGACGAGCGGAGTGACGTCATCGACGTCAGCCGACGTCCTGACGTCAGCCGCCTCCGATCCAGCCCTTAGCGCTGGCCGGAACTTTTTGTTCCGGCTGCGCAGGGCTCAGGCGGCTAGGGGGGCCCTCTTTCGCCGCTGCTCGCGGCGAATCGCCGCAGAGCGGCGGCGATCAGGCAGCACACGCGGCTGGCAAAGTGCCGGCTGCGTGTGCTGCTTTTTATTTCATCAAAATCGGCCCAGCAGGGCCTGAGCGGCAGCCGCTGGCGGTGTTGGACGAGCTGAGCTCGTCCAGACCGCTCAGCTGGTTAAAGGAAGCCTGAAGTGGGAAGTATATAGCAGCTACCATATTATTTTTTTTATCTTTTGAACAATACCAGTTCCCTAGTAAGCCTGCTGATCTATTTGGTTGCAGTAAGGTCTGAATAACACCAGAAACAAGCATGCGGAAAATCTTGTCAGATCTAACAATAATGTCAGAAACACCTGATCTGTTGCATGCTTGTTCAGGGTCTATGGCTAGAAGTATTAGAAGCAGAGGATCAGCAGGACTGCCAGGCAACTGGTATTTCTTAAAAGGAAATAAATACAGGTGCTTCTCAAAAAATTAGCATATTGTGATAAAGTTCATTATTTTCTGTAAAGTACTGATACACATTAGACTTTCATATATTTTAGATTCATTACACACAACTGAAGTAGTTCAAGCCTTTTATTATTTTAATATTGATGATTTTGGCATACAGCTCATGAAAACCCCAAATTCCTATCTCAAAAAATTAGCAAATCATGAAAATGTTCTCTAAACGAGCTATTAACCTAATGATCTGAATCAACTAATTAACTCTAAACACCTGCAAAAGATTCCTGAGGCTTTTAAAAACTCCCAGCCTGGTTCATTACTCAAAACCGCAATCATGGGTAAGACTGCCGACCTGACTGCTGTCCAGAAGGCCATCATTGACACCCTCAAGCAAGAGGGTAAGACACAGAAAGAAATTTCTGAACGAATAGGCTGTTCCCAGAGTGCTGTATCAAGGCACCTCAGTGGGAAGTCTGTGGGAAGGAAAAAGTGTGGCAGAAAACGCTGCACGACAAGAAGAGGTGACCAGACCCTGAGGAAGATTGTGGAGAAGGGCCGATTCCAGACCTTGGGGGACCTGCGGAAGCAGTGGACTGAGTCTGGAGTAGAAACATCCAGAGCCACCGTGTACAGGCGTGTGCAGGAAATGGACTACAGGTGCCGCATTCCTCAGGTCAAGCCACTTTTGAACCAGAAACAGCGGCAGAAGCGCCTGACCTGGGCTACAGAGAAGCAGCACTGGACTAGAGTGGGGCCGAACCTTCGATTTTAGGTTCGCAAACCGGGTTCGCGAACTTTCGCGTAAGGTTTGGTTCACGTAAAAGTTCGCGAACCGCAATAGACTTCAATGGGGATGCGAACTTTGGAAAAAAAAAAATATGCTGGCCACAAAAGTGATGGAAAAGATGTTTCAAGGGGTCTAACACCTGGACCCCCAGGTGGAGGAGTGGGATACATGCCAAAAGTCCCCGGGAAAAATCTGGATTTGACGCAAAGCAGCGTTTTAAGGGCAGAAATCACATTGAATGCTAAATGACAGGCCTAAAGTGCTTTAAAACATCTTGCATGTGTATACATCAATCAGGTAGTGTAATTAAGGTACTGCTTCACACTGACACACCAAACTCACCGTGTAACGCACCGCAAACAGCTGTTTGTGTAGTGACGGCCGTGCTGGACTGGTGCGCACCATGGCGAGAGTGCAGGTTTTGGTGGCTTTACAGCCCATATGGTCGCCTGGCTGATGAACAGAACAGGTATGCAGTGGCGGGTTCACTGAACAGAACAGGTATGCAGTGGTGGGTTCACAGAACAGGTATGCAGTGGCAGGTTCACTGAACAGGTATACAGTGGCGGGTTCACTGAACACAACAGGTATGCAGTGGCGGGTTCACTGAACAGGAATACAGTGGCGGGTTCACTGAACAGAACAGGTATGCAGTGGCGGGTTCACTGAACAGAACAGGTATGCAGTGGCGGGTTCACTGAACAGTACAGGTATGCAGTGGCAGGTTCACTGAACAGGTATGCAGTGGTGGGTTCACTGAACAGGTATGCAGTGGTGGGTTCACTGAACAGGTATGCAGTGGCAGGTTCCCTGAACAGGTATGCAGTGGTGGGTTCACTGAACAGGTATGCAGTGGCAGGTTCAGTGAACAGGTATGCAGTGGTGGGTTCACAGAACAGGTATGCAGTGGTGGGTTCACAGAACAGGTATGCAGTGGTGGGTTCACTGAACAGGTATGCAGTGGTGGGTTCACTGAACAGGTATGCAGTGGTGGGTTCACTGAACAGGTATGCAGTGGTGGGTTCACTGAACAGGTATGCAGTGGCAGGTTCACTGAACAGGTATGCAGTGGTGGGTTCACTGAACAGGTATGCAGTGGTGGGTTCACAGAACAGGTATGCAGTGGTGGGTTCACTGAACAGGTATGCAGTGGTGGGTTCACAGTACAGGTATGCAGTGGTGGGTTCACAGAACAGGTATGCAGTGGCAGGTTCACTGAACAGGTATGCAGTGGTGGGTTCACAGTACAGGTATGCAGTGGTGGGTTCACAGAACAGGTATGCAGTGGCAGGTTCACTGAACAGGTATGCAGGTATCCAGTGGGTTCACTGAACAGAACAGGTATGGTGGGCTCACTGAACAGAACAGGTATGCAGCCAGGAACAAGCTAAGCCTAACGAATCTTTCCCTATGAGAGACAGTCTGCAGCAGCTCGCCCTACTCTCACTAACGCAGGCACACGAGTGAGCGTAATGGCCGTCGCTGCCTGCCTTTTATTAGGGGGGGAGTGGCTCCAGGGGCTAGTGTAGCCTAATTGGCTACACTGGGCCTGCTGACTGTGATGTAGAGGGTCAAAGTTGACCCTCATGGTGCATTATGGGGCGAACCGAACTTCCGCAAAAGTTCGCCTGCGGGACGCGAACGCGAACCACTGAAGTTCGTATGGAACCGTTCGCAGGCGAACCTTTCGGCCCAACTCTACACTGGACTGTTGCTCAGTGGTCCAAAGTACTTTTTTCGGATGAAAGCAACTTTTGCATGTCATTCGGAAATCAAGGTGCCGGAGTCTGGAGGAAGACTGGGGAGAGGGAAATGCCAAAATGGCTGAAGTCCAGTGTCAAGTACCCACAGTCAGTGATGGTCTGGGGTGCCATGTCAGCTGCTGGAGTTGGTCCACTGTGTTTTATCAAGGGCAGGGTCAATGCAGCTAGCTATCAGGAGATATTGGAGCACTTCATGCCTCAATCTGCTGAAAAGCTTTATGGAGATGAAGATTTCATCTTTTAGCATGACCTGGCACCTGCTCACAGTGCCAAAACCACTGGTAAATGGTTTACTGACCATGGTATTGCTGTGCTCAATTGGCTTCCCAACTCTCCTGACCTGAACCCCATAGAGAATCTGTGGGATATTGCGAAGAGACGCAAGACCCAACACTCTGGATGAGCTTAAGGCTGCTATCGAAGCATCCTGGGCCTCCATAACACCTGAGCAGTGCCACAGGCTGATTGACTCCATGCCACGCCGCATTGAAGCAGTCATTTCTGGAAAAGGATTCCTGACCAAGTATTGAGTGCATAACTGAACATAATTATTTGAAGGTTGACTTTTTTTGTTTTAAATACACTTTTCTTTTATTGGTCGGATGAAATATGCTAATTTTTTTAGATAGGAATTTTGGATTTTCATGAGCTGTATGCCAAAATCATCAATATTAAAACAATAAAAGGCTTGCACTACTTCAGTTGTGTGTAATGAATCTAAAATATATGAAATTCTAATGTTTTTCAGTACATTACAGAAAATAATGAACTTTATCACAATATGCTAATTTTTTGAGAAGGACCTGTATAGCAGCCTGCCAGCCTCCATATTCCTCTTGCTTCTGGTTCCTTTTAATAAGCTGTTTTATTAATTAAAAAAAATAAAATATATATATATATATATATATATATATACACATACTGTATATATATATATATATATATATATATATATATATATATATATATATATATATATATATATATATATATATATATATATATATATATATATATATATATATATATATATATATATATATATATATATATATATATATATATATAGAATCAAGCCCTTCTCTGCAGCAGTTGACCCTCACGAGTACCCTCCCTGGATTGGATCCACCTTGATGGCAAACTTAAAAAATAAATGTCCAATACTCTCACCGACCACCACACTTCATCCAATCTCCCTGCCAAGACACCTCCAACCCAACCTCTCTAATCCACCTTGACTATACGGTAAGGTTTTCAGACGGTCTATCACTGGGTGCCCACACTATCCCAGATGGCTTTTGCTGCTGACTTGATTAAACAACAAGTAGAGTTTAATAACAGCACACATGTATAAGGGACACAGGGGTGCCAATGCCCAAAGTCACTGTTCTATGTGACTATAGTATGCAACAACAAAAAGTCCACTAGGGCAAGCACCACCTTATCAGGTAAGATCTTTATTAGAAAATCATTAAAATGACATTCTGTCAATAAAAAAAATGTGTCCCCAGCTGTGCAGTTTTCCTTGTACTGAATTGGGGTGACAGGAAATTTGGGCGCATGAGGCAGTTGGACAAAAAAGGCGCCGCCATTGACACCTTTGATAATTTACGTTTTCAAACTTTATAATAATGATAATTTATGTTTCTTTATAAAAAGTGATAATTTATGTTTCCCAATTTCGCCAGCGACCAGTAACGTTTACTCATAAAATAATACCCATTTATAGTTTTTAGCTAAATAGTAATGTAATTTTTAAATAATAACTTTTCATAAATCATTATTTTTACTAATAACAACAAATAAATCGTAATATACTTTTTTTTAATTAACACTCTGCAAAACATTATTATCCACCAAATAAACTGCGCACAAACAAAATCATAATATATCGTTTTTCACACTTAAAGAGAATCTGTATTGTTAAAATCGCTCAAAAGTAAACATACCAGTGCGTTAGGGGACATCTCCTATTACCCTCTGTCACAATTTCGCCGCTCCCCGCCACATTAACCACTTCAGGATCACAGGTTTTCTTCCCTTAAAACCAAAACAACTTTTACATTTCAGCGCTCCTCCCATTCATTCACTGATAACTTTATTGCTACTCATCACATGTGAATGATCTATAGGTTGTTTTTTTCGCCACAAATTAGGCTTTTCAAGGGTGATATTTTATTTTAGTAATAATGTTATTCTCTATGCATTTTAAAAAGAAAAAAGAGAAAAAAATGAAAAGATACACTATTTCTATATTTCCAACCATAAAAAAAAAAGCAAGGGAGGCTAGGATTAGATCAGGGTTGATCAGGGTTAATCAGGGTTGATCAGGGGTATATAGTCCTGGTATATTTATTTATAAGTCCTGGTATATTTATAAAATCCTCTAGGTGGCAGTCAGACTACAAGAAAAGAAGATCCAGTTACCTTGTAATCCTCTCAGGAGTGATTACAAGGTAACTGTATCTTCTTAAGTGCTGGCAACATTGTTTGTAAACCTCACAAATGAATGAGCACTGCTATTGGCTTATAGCAGTGCTCATTCATGGTTACAGGCATCTGATTGGTGATGGGAGTAATTACTCCCATTCATCAATCCCACCCAGAAATAAATGAAGCTGGTGCACGTGCACGTGCACGCACGGGGGCGCGCACCTGCGGGCAGGAGCACGGGAGCGCGCGGGAGCGGGGGCGCGCGGGAGCGCGGGCGCGCGGGAGCGCGCGCGTGCACGCGCGCGATCGCGCCCGCACAGCACAATAGCGGCAGGGGCGTTTATAAACGCCCCTGATCCGCTAATTAAGTCAATAGGGGCGTAGTTATGCGTCTGGGAAATCCGAAAGTGGTTAAAAGTGGTTAAAAACAGTTTTTAAAAGTTTGTTTGTAAACAAACAAAATGGCCACCAAAACAGGAAGTAGGTTGATGTACAGTATGTACACACATAGAAAATACATCCATACATAAGCAGGCTGTATACAGCATTCCTTTTGAATCTCAAGAGATCATTTGTGTGTTTCTTTCCCCCATGCACTGAAGTTTCATGCTGCTATTTTCTTCCTGCAAACAGCTTTGCCCTTGTTTGTAATTCCTCAGTACGTGAAAGCCCAGTCAGCTCAGAGGACGATTTATCCAGCTGATTAGAGCAGCTTCTCTCTTCTCTCTTATCTAAATAACACACAGGCAGTGTGCATAGAGGGGCCAGGAAGGGTGAGTTCATAGCAGAACCACAACACTGAAGAACTTGGCAGCCTTCCAGACACAGGCTGACACGTCTGACAGGGGAAAGATACATTGATTTATTACAGAGATGGTGATAGTAGAACGTGCTGCAGTAAGCCAGAACACATTAGAATAGCTTTTGGAACTTGTAGGATGATAAAAAACAGGATGCAATTTTTGTTACGGAGTCTCTTTAATGCTTATAAAACACTATTATCCATCTGATAAACCGAGCAATAGCTAAATCTGATGAATAATGGTTACAAACATACTAAACATATCTATCGTATTTAACTAAAACGTTATTTAAATTGTTATCACTTACTCTTTGTAAAACATTATTCACATAATAAAGTGATCAGTAAGTACATTGTAATACATTTTTTACAGTCACTATTTGTAAAATATTATTATTCACACAATAAAGCATTTACTAATGGGGGATTTAGGGTTAGGCACCACCAGGGGGGATTTAGTGTTAGGCACCACCAGGGGGGGGATTTAGGGTTAGACACCACCAGGGGGGAATTTAGGGTTAGGCACCCCACGGGGGGGTCTGAGGGTTAGGCACCACCAGTGGAGATTTAGCGTTAGGCACTACAAGGGAGGTCTTAGGGTTAGGCATCAACAGGGAAGTTTTAGGATTAGGCACAACCAGGGGAGTTTTAGGGTTAGGCACCACCAGGGGGGGTCTAAGGGTTAAGGATAGGTAGAGGGAGGGTTCTGTGTGAGAGTAGGGTTAGGTTTAGTTGTAGTAAAATGTTAGTAATATTTACTAATGTTTTACTACAATTATTACGAACGTACTTATATTTTTAATGATTAGATTTATTTGAAATATGTGAATTAAGTTTTAATCTTTACTAAATTACTTTTTAAAGGTTTATCAATTTTATAATAAAAATTGTTACAAAATTTCGTTTAGAAACTTTATAGTACTATAAAACGTAGCGATATGTTTTTAGATCCTGATCTGGTTAAATCATTAAAAAAAAAAAAATTAACAAACAGTACTTAAACATCATTTATGTAAAATCAGTTTTAAATCATAATAATTACAATTATCACTGTTAATATACAAAAGTTATTGTAATTTTCCTTCTATAATTACTGAGTATTGCATTTTACCAAAACAACATTTCATAGACATTATTTAATTATTTGAATTTGTAAAACATTGTAAACTAAATATGAAAATATAATTTTTTATAAACGATATTTCAGATTAACATTTACACCAGGCGCCCTTTTTTCCAGACGCCCTTTTTGCATGTACGCTTGAATTGGTTGGGTTTGGAAACGATGTGCAGTAAACTGTACATCGCTTCTGATTTGCAGTGGCTTTTTTTCCCCCATAGGAATAAACTTTATTATACTTACCAGCTGTCTCGATGTCTGGCTTTCACCTGTAGCTCCACCCTCTAGCACAAGAGGTCATTGGTGCTTCTATAGCTCCAATCATAGAAGTGTCTGTGACCTCTTCTTCTAGGGGGCAGGCTGATGGGCGGACATTGGGACACTGAATAAGCTAATTACACTTTCTTTAAATAAAACACAATCGACGACCAAAACACTCAACACTCAACATCAATCGATTTTAAAAACCGATTCAAAAGCAACCTTGCAGCGTTCGTATACTATGTATTTTAGCACAATAACTTCCAAAATGCTGCAGGACCTCTGACTGCAATTTTCCCTATTCGCTACTGTGGGTACCACTTGGGGCGCAGCAATAGCTGATACAGAGGTTGCAATAACACTGGGGCCCTTGGGCTAGAGGGGCCCCGTAGGGCCCTCCCTCAACTGCAGTATTAGCTCTTCAATGGTGCTGTGCTAGTAATAATCACGTCTATATATGCTTTGAATAGTGGTGACTGTTGATCATACATTGGATATTCCTTGGCAGGTTTTGTTGCGCCATATGAATTGTTATGTATAGAATGTTTGGGGGGCCCAATGTAAAATTTGCTCTGGGGCCCACAGCTCCTTAGCTATGCATGCCTCCCAACATTTTGAGATGAGAAAGAGGGACACTTAAGCCACGCCCCTGCCACACCCCGGGTCACGTCCCGGGAACACCGTTAGTCATAAATACCATAAAGATTCCATAAGAAAAATATGTTGTTTTATAACTAAAACAACACTGGTCCTATATATCCTGGTTCATTTTCCTTCATATTACCATTTGAAAATTAGAAATATATCAATTTAAAGTGAAATCTGAATGGCGCCGGATGTGTAGCCACAGCCAAACAGGGCTCCGGCCTTTCTCTTTAAAAACCTTTTTTCCACTCACTACTTTTCCCCTTGGTTCCCCTGGATCGCATCTACAGATGTGCAGCACCGCAATCTGCCCGATCTGAGGCCGCTGTGCAGGTCTCAATCGGCCCAGCGGCTTCCTCTTCCAGTCCATGGGCTGCACGCGGCCAGTACACCGCCGCTACACTCGAGACATGAAGAGCGGCAGCCCGACCTCAGCGTCCACGTGATTCCCATCACGAGGACGCTGCACCGCCGCTGCCAAGGGAGACTAGACGCCCCCAGCAAGGCACCCGAGGGTCTGACCACTGCCAGTGAGGTCTGAGTGCCGTCGCCACGTGGAGCATCCTGACGAATCTGTGGCCAGGAAGGTCAGTAATGTCGATCCCCCAGCCAGCCCACCGCTGCCTGCTGCCACCACCTCAAATGCATCCCCCTCCTGCAGAGCGCTCTATGGGATCAGCTGTGTGATGGGTAGCACGGCCACCCACATGGAGGGACCCGCAAGACCGATGCTCCGTCGGTCTCTCCTGACAGCCACGTGGGGCGGGTCCTCGGAGACCCCGGACAGACACGTGGGAAAGATCCTCGGAGGCCTTTTCGGCACTCCCATCTCATGCCAGTTGATAGCTGCACTCACTGGCATGCAGTCTAGGCTCCTGCTGCAGCTACACCTCCAATGCACTTGGATCACCCATACTGCTGCACCACAGGTCAGGCAAAGCTACCATTAATCCTGCTCCACTGTTCCACTGACCGGTGGTTACCAAAACTGTAAGTGCTGTTACTGATGCACCCTCTCTCTCTGCCAGAACATAAGGGCATCGTCTGCTCATAATTATTTTCATAGACTGCCTAACATCTCTGCTATGGTCTGCTACATCTACAGCTGCCTGCCATGTTCATTGCCATGGGCCACCTACCGTCATTGCTATGGACTACCCACAATTTATTGCTATGGATTGTACTGCTATTATATTTATCGCTGGGGCAACCTTTATAGTTATAGGGGACTCACTTTCACTGCTCTTCACTTTCTCTATCTTTCATTTTCCTCTTTCATTTTCCTCTCCCCTATCTCTCTTCCCCAGGATAGACTGCGGGGCATCTGATTCAAAATATCGCTGCAGAAGCGTTTTGAGTGCCATGGACGGCAGCAGATTACCCCCCAGTCCTTCTCCTGGGTCCTTCTTGTATCTTACTCTTACTATCTATGCCTTTTATTCTATGTACATGCACTGTACCTACTGTATGTATTTGTACGCAATATATGTTCTTACTGTATCCACTGTATGTTAAATGCACCTTTCTGCTACTGTACCATCACTGACCCTGTTTTTGTGCCAAAATCAATTCCGGGTACAACTCTTGTTGTACTTGGTGAAATAAACCTGATTCTGATTTAAAGGGTGGGAATAAAGTTTAAAGTTTAGAGTCAATCAAACACAGTTTTCAGTAGAGAAATATATCAATTTACATAGAAAGAGGGACAAAGTCCTGAAGAGGGGCAGATGAGGAGGAAAGAGGGATACAGTTCTCAAACAGGGACTGTCCCGCCAAAAGAGGGACAGTTGGAAGCTATGACTATGCCACTGGTCCCACTCCATACACCTACATTGGCCTTAATTCACTAAGCAGTTTAGACTAGTCTACTGATGGTTCTTAGTCTACTGATGGTTTGGTGTAATGTTTTATTAGACCTGATCTAACATTGAGTAATTACACAATTCACAAAAGCAAACAAGGAGTAACCACGCCCACTTTTTCTGACAGAGATTAGACCAGCTGATTTCTGTCAGTAAAGTAATTCTGTGAGGTAATTTAGATATGAGGATGGAGCCTTTTGAATGAATTATGCCAGAGTTTAATTGTATGCAGAGGAGAGCTCATCAAAGGAGAATAGTGAATTCCCCTTTAATGCAACTGACCAAACCATCAGTAGACTAAAATCCATCAGTAGACTGGTCTAAACTGCTTAGTGAATTGAGGCCAATGGCAAAGCGCTTTTTGGAATCAATTGATGGTGATTCAAAAACGCTGCCAAAAGGGCTCTAGGAGGTCCCAGGCCTTAGGGCCTGTACACACTGAAAAACGCAAGCAAAATCGCAAGCGCATGTGTTTTTAAAGTGCCTGTAGTTTTAAAAACGCATGCGCTTTTGCCTGCGTTTTTTGTGCGTTTGCGTTTTTCTTGTAATTGCTGATTGGCTAAAAAATTCTTTGTTTTTTTTCTAGTTTACATTTCAACAGGAATCAGGAGATTGCAGAGTCTTCTGGGATACTGACTTCTGAAAAACGCAGGCAAAAACGCAAGCGCATGCATTTTTAATGCGTTTTTCATGCGCTGCGCTTAAAAAAGAGCAGCAGGCACTGCGATTGCGTTTTTCTAAAAACGCATCGCACCAGTGTGTACAAGTCATCACGATTTTCATTATTTTTCAAAAGACCTTGCGTTTTTAAAAACGCATGCGTTTTTAAAAACGCAACGCAAGCGCAGCAGTGTGTACAGGCCTTAGTGTGGGGCCAACAAAGTAGTACAAATGAATCTTTCAACACAAATTATAAGCTGGGGAAATAGAGGCGTTTGTAAAATAAATTGCAGTAACTGACATCACTTGGGAATGCTTTGTATCATGTGCTTCCTGGAATACCTCTTTAAGGATTTATCTTCTGCAATTAGCACAGGGCTGGGTGTTAAAGACATGAAACTTTTCCTGTAGGTCAGCGCTGAAAGTGGGTATAATCAGCACACTGCACAATTACTGTGATATATATTGCAGGCCTTCAGATAGCGGTAACCAGGGAGAGATCACAGCTGGCTCTAGAAGTACCACAGGCAATTCCGCCTATCCAGCTCCGGCCTCGCCGTTGTCAGCAGCGGCCCTTGTGGCAGCAGCCAAGATGATTAATTTTTATTCATGAGATTCCTAGCATGGTGGTAAGATAAACAGAACATAAATTGAATATATTAAATGTAACCTTGCTGTCATAATGGAGTCTTTATCATAAAAGCAACAAAGGCATTTTCAAAATGAACTACGGTAGACCTCGAGCTCTCTGGGATCATTTATACGGAATACTAACCTATATGACTTCATCGGGGCCGTATTCCATACATGACTCAAAGTGTACACAATGGAAAATGCATTTCAATGGGAACTGTAATGAAAAACTTGTGTGTGCCGAGCTGAAGTCTTTAAAGTAGTTCTCCGGGCTCAAGCTGAGTTTCATGTACACACTTGTCTGTATTGCCTGTGTTGCTGCAGCCCTGCCGCCAAACTTATAAACATTCAGAGCATTACTAAAGCTGTATGAAGTACAGGGCTGTATTTATACTATTTACCGCACAAGGCCCACTATCACCAGCTGCCCCCGGCCTGACAGCATCCTAAACTTCCCCCCCAACACAGCAGGGATTAGATTGTAGGCTCCTCTGAGGACAGTTAGTGAAGTGATGGCAGGCTTACATTGTAAGCTCCTCTGAGGACAGTTAGTGAAATGATGGCAGGAATTAGATTGGATTGTAAGCTCCTTGGCAAGTGGCACCTTTGGTGAGTGACAGGTAGCTCAGAGATCTCTGTAAATGCCCGGGGCCGGTTCTAGACTTTTTTCCCACCTAAGGCAAACATCGCAAGGTAATGACATATGGCGTCGCTGAGGAACAACGATGACGCTTTGCGGGCGCAGATGGACAGCAAATAGGGCTATGAAGCACTTTGTTAATTATACCCTGTCAAAGAACAGCCTTGAGAAACGCCGGTGAATCGGGAAAATTCGCGCAGTCGATTTTCTGATCGCTTCCTGGTTAGATTTGCACAGTCATTGCAGCAATCAGAATGACATTTTTTCCTTTCCTGAAGTCTGTTTGCTGACCAGCAAAGACATTTTGGTTTAAATTAACTTGATCAAAAGAAGACAGTTCACACGTACCTGTCACTACTCTGACCAGGTAATTAACCGCCTCACAGTTACCTGTGAAGGACAGCATACACAGGGATAGTCAGGAAAGCCACAGCAGGGGGGTCTTTTCAAAAACTGCAGTCCCACAGACAGAATGGCAGCAACACAGCAGGATATCATCGTATGGACAGCCCAAAGTGAAAATATAGCCAGTCATTTTGCGCTAAGATTGTAGCAGAATGCCACTGACTATCTCTACTAAAATAACACATTTAGGCGCAGTTAAAATTGCGCACGTTTTAAGAGATCGTGGGAGTTTGTAGCCCATTCCTAAGCAGAGTTATTAATTTTGGTGAAACCCCTTGGGCTAGACTCAGGATTCTTGGTCTCTGTATGATTCCCCCGAATCCACTGTGTATTAATCTGTTATCAGCGCAAATGTGGCATTTATCGGTTTTGAGTTACAGAGGTTTATAAGTTTAAACCTAAATCTCTCTCCAAGGACTTGAACTGTGATTGGTTTGTCAACCAGAGGGGCGGGCTTGGTCCTACCCCAAAACTAGCTTCCATAAAACCAGGATGCAAACAAGGAGAGGCAGTCCTCCCCTGTGTACCATCACCTGATCAAGCCAGCCAGAGGACCATGTGGCTGGCGGCCATTTTCCTGAACTGAAAGAAAGGACATTTTCCATGTGCTCAGATTTTCCCAGAAAGGACACATTTCCACGAACTTAAAGAGAAACTCCGACCAAGAATTGAACTTTATCCCAATCAGTAGCTGATACCCCCTTTTACATGAGAAATCTATTCCTTTTCACAAACAGATCATCAGGGGGCGCTGTATGACTGATATTGTGGTGAAACCCCTCCCACAAGAAGCTCTGAGTACCGTGGTACTTCTGGCAGTTTCCTGTCTATGAACCTTGTTGCATTGTGGGAAATAGCTGTTTACAGCTGTTTCCAACTGCCAAAAAAAGTATGCAGCAGCTACATCACCTGCCAACAGTAAAAATGGCACCATGTGATAAATGTCAGAATGTGAATCAGGGATTTAAAAGACTTTATAATGGGCAAACACTGACTAAATCATTTATACATAATTGTTGTAAAAATGAAGCACTTTTTTTATTACATTATTTTCACTGGAGTTCCTCTTTAAGTATTTTATTCCATTTTTTATTTCATACTGTGCTATTATTTGTCTCTATAATTGTTGATTTTACCGATTTTCTGTATATATTAATTATTTATATTGCATTTTTAATAAACAACGCTAACGTCATTTATTTGTTCAGCTACACCTATTATTCAGCAACACAAACTGAACCCTGGCTTCTGAAGAGTCACTACTATTGTTGATAGCTAGATAAAATAGAGTGTGTTTAACCGTTTTCTATTTGCAGGTCTAGAGTCAGTCAGTGGGTTCCTCTGTCCCATGGTAACAGAGGTGGTGGCAGTTATACCCTGAAATAGTGTGTAATTTACCGTAACTCACAGGCTCCCTTCTAGTCGCTCTGCTGCCAATATCCCAGCGGTTTATGTGCACCGATTGCGACCACAGATTGCATGGTCTGTGTGCTGAAACCGATTGGGAGGCATTGTGTGGTCCGGCTACTAGGGGCCCTGTGACATACCCATGTCCTGAAAAGTAAATAGAAGGCTAAACACTCTTATATGGCTAAGGAAACAATGCTGATAAGATTTTCGTGCTGAAGAGTCATTACTACTGTTTGTTTGTTTGTTTCACTGAATGAAGTGTATTTTACTTGAAAAAATAAAAATATGATACTCTGTTCTGCGTTACTAATGTTTTATTTACCATTAGTACAACACATACAGTTAATTATCTCACTGTTTATTTTCAGTTGGAATGTGCTTTAAAGGTCCGAGGTGAATAAAAATCAAAAATCTACTTACCTGAGGCTTTCTCCAGCCCCTGGCAGCCGTCCTGTGCCTTTGCCGCAGCTCAGGTGGCTCCGGGTCCCCTTCGGTGCAGATGCCAACCTTGCTAGGTCGGCATCTTACTGCGCTCCAGCGTACGGCTCACGGAGTCGCACTGACGTCATCCGGACTGTACTGCGCAGGTGCAGATTGACAATGCCCACTCCATGCTGTGACCTTGTCACCATCTCTGTCCCCTATATCTCCACAATTACAAAAACTGTATGTACACATGGACAATTTGAACACAATTAGTGTTTCCCACCTTGATCAGGCATGATCCTGTATGTGACACTGCATGGCCCCAATGTTGATACAGATGCGTTGCAAGGCAAAAAAAGGAGCAATGCATCCTGTCTCTGGGGGGTAAGGGGAGGTTAAAAGGACTACAGTGGTACACTCAGCACAGCAGTTTCTATGTGTAGGGAAGGACCCTGCATGCCAGATCATTAAAGCAACCTCAGGGGACGTCTGTACCAGCACATGATTCTCAACAGGACCGGTTCAAGGGGTCCTGTGGCCATGGGGCAAACTTCAGCGTTGCCCCCCCCCCCATTACCCCTTTGCTCCCCGGTGCCCTTCTGCAAGTATATTAGCAGCCATAATTACCTTATTCCCAGCGGGTGAAGGGGCGGGCAGCAACTGCACTCAGAGACACGCTGTCTCTCTCCTTCTCTATGACCCGGCGCGTCATGTGTTAACACAGGCTCATAGAGTCGGAGGGAGACAGCGTGTCTCCGAGTGCAGCCGCTGCCCGCCCGCTCACTTGCCGGAAATGAGGTAATTAAGGCTGCTAATATACTTGCAGAAGGGCCCCGGGGAGCAAAGGGGTAATGGGGGGGGGCAACGCTGAAGTTTGCCCCATGGCCTAATATACTTGCAGCAGGGCCCGGGGAGCAGTGCGAGCAGGGGGGGGGGAGACACATATAGCAGTCTCGGCAGAGGTCGGGGCCCCGTGCAAATGCCCCCTTTGCCTCTAAGGTAGCTCTGGCCCTGCTTCTCAATCGAGACAGCTTTGACTGACCGTCTATAGGCTCATACACACGTACAACTATCCCACCCAACTATCTTCCAAACTTGTAAGATAAAACAAAAGAGGGATACTGAAAGCCCAATATGGTGTAGTATGTACTGGTAGTTGAGGAAGAGATGTTAAGAGTAAATACAATATACTCACAGGTCAAGGTTTCCTCTCAGGCAACCACTGATAATGCAGGTGGGGAGATTAGACCTGACCCCACTCAGGATTAAGAAGTCGCTCTCTATAGATGAAAAATTGGGAAAAAAAAAACACCAGCAAGGGTGGACTTGTACAATGTTATCGGTATACAGAGGCACCAAAAGAATAAAAGTATCTAAAAAGTTTAAAAATAGAGAAGGATGTGGTGGATTTACCTCCTCCAAGCAGACACAAGATAATATTGATGTAATATCAATAACGCAGTTTATTTATACATTCCATAGAACATACAACGCATTTCACAGGATTGACCCCGCTTCTTCAGGCAATAAAGATGGCGCATATACAAACAGGTCTGTAATTCAGCCGAAGCGCCTCTATCTTCCAATCTGTTGGAGGATAGCTGGGTGTGTGTACACCGGCAAACAACAAGTTGTCCAACTAATAACAGGCAGTTTGCCAGATCCCACCGGAGGATCAACCTGACCAATTTTCGTGCAGGTTGGCCAGTGTAAACAAGTTTTTTGAACAATGCAGACATTTTGGTGCGCCCTGTATTCAAATGAGTTGGTTGTTTAGTTGATCAGTGCGTGTGTACATACTTGTCGTGTAAACAACAAGTTGTGTGGCTGATCATGCTTTGCATTAAGTTGCATGTGTGTATGAGTCAAGGACACTCTAGTGTTTCCACTGGCTATTACACATTAATAAATAACTCCTGATCAATGATTGGTTGAGCTAAAATAATCAGATAGGCTGTTTATTAGAAGTGATTTCTGCTTTAAGCAATCAGAAATGACTGATTAACTATCATTTTATTGTTTCCTGCAAGGTCAGACATGCTGGTTAATCTCAATCAGTCCTGTGCACCGTACCAATCCACCTTGACAAGGACACGCAGGAAGTGACATGGAACACAAGAACAGTTAGTTATTTCTCTCAAAATGACTGGTATATATACTGTAGTTGTTAGACTGACGGCAATAAAACAGGAACATTTTGAGAGTGCTACCTACATTTGTCACTCTCCCAGAGATACTCCTATACCAAAAAATGGAGAAGGTTATTGCCTTCAAAAAGGAACTGTAACCAAGGATTGAACTTCATCCCAATCAGTAGCTGATACCTCTTTTCCCACAATACATATTTACCTTTTATCAAATAGATCATCAGGGAGGTCTGTATGGCTGATATTGTGTTGTAACTCCTCCCACAGTGTGATGTCATCACCTAGGTCCTGACATCACACTGTGGGATGCATGTTGGTGTGGGAAATAACAGCTGTTTTCAACTGCCAAGCAACCAGTATCTCCGTATGTGTATATCTATACAAAAAGAACCTCTTAGCCTATCGCATTGTTAGGGGGTGTGGTTATAGATAATGGAAGTTGGCGTTGTCTGTTTTTTTTTTTTTTTCATGTCTGCCAAGATGATTATATGCAGGCCGATTGTGGATCAAACAATATGAACAAATTACATGGCGAATATCAATCATTTCTTGATCTCTCTTCTTTTCAGTTTTTACTTCTTTTCAACTTTTCACTTTGCAATGTAATTATTTTTTTCTTGCTTTTCGCTAAAGTTCCTCTCTAAGTAGATCATTATTGGCTTTCTAAACTATGTATATGTTGGCTGTAATCATCATTATTGACTGGCATCTCCTCAGATATAAAAGTGGCATATTTATTACTTGGAATCAGGGCCATCAGAATCCATAAACAAATTGGAGGCCCCATACAATGCACACATCTGGGCAGCTATTGAGCCCCTTTATGCTACATAAAAAGGTGGAACCCCTCCCTTGGGCCACATAGAAGAGTACCATCTGCACCCCCCAATGGCAGCTAAGCAGGTAAATATATAAACATATATATATATATATATATATATATATATATATATATATATATACATATATATATATATATATATATATATATATATATATATATATATACTAGCTGATTGCCCGGCGTTGCCCGGTTATATCTTTGGCTGGTGTTGGCTCCGCCCACTTTTTCTAACCCTAACACACAATTACTCAATCACCAAGTTTGTGAGCTTTATTGTCTTTGGCATCAATAATTTGCATTGAAATGAAACAAATCTGATTGGCTGTTTGTGGCTCCAACCCCTTTTCTGAATTTGAACTTTAGTCACCCAATGACCAACTGTAGCCAGGGCCGGATTTAGGGCAAGGCCCCTAGGCCATGGCCTAGGGCACCACAGGAGCAAGGGCACCAAAGCAGCAGGCTAAACTGATGAAGCATTTGCAAGCTTGCAAATGCTGCAATGCAGGCAGCTCAGGCGAGCTCCTGACCGTAGTACTCTACTGCCAGTGGTCTATACAGCGGCCACCTTGCTCTCTGAGCACGTTTGCATTGTGGCTGGCGGCTATGGACTTGGGCAGCATTGGAGACGGAATGGAAGAGGAAGCTTCTGCACTTGAGACGAGCGGAGCAATGAGTGACACTGGTGGCTGCTGCAGTGTGAAGTTGAGCTGGCTACCTATACTGAAGGGGGTGGGAAAAGGAGGGATTAAGGGAGTCATCTGGCTACTTATACTGGAGGGAAAGGGGGGAGGGGTCATCTCGCTACCTATACCGAAGGGGGCGGCTGGTGACAGTGGCCTTGGGCGGTAAAGAGTACAAATCCAGGCCTGACTGTAGCAGGTTTGAGGCTTGTGCCAATAACAGTGCAAGAACGGCAGCGACTAAATATTCCCCTTGAAAATCTATAGGTGAATTTAGATTGGCGTTTGTAGGCTACACCCACTTTTCTGATTATTAATCCCAGTCACCCAGTGACCAACTATGAAAAGTTTGAGAAACCTACCATTAACAGTGTAACAATAGCTGCAGTTTACATTTTCCCAGTGAAATTTGTATTTGTCTCTGCCCACTGATGTCCCGGCGTTGCCCAAGTATGTATTTGGCTGGTGTTGGCTGCGCGCACTTTTTATAACCCTAACACACAATTACTCAATGACCAAGATTGTGAGCTTTGCGGTCTTTGGCATCAATAATTTGCATTGAAATGAAACAAATCTGATTCTTTTTTGTGGCTCCGCCCCCTTTTCTGAATTTGAACCTCAGTCACCCAATGACTAATTGTACCTGGTTTGAGGCTTGTGCCATTAAAAGTGCAAGAATGACAGCAAATAAATACTATTATTTATTTATTCCTTCTTTATCTCCCCTCAGACTTAACTAATGTACAGAAGCAAAAAAGGACTGCCCAGCTTGCCCTGCAACTTCCTTTGTGCAGCAATGTACCAAATAAGAGTCAGGTAAACTGGGGAATGATCATTTATAAACAAGAAAAGTAATAGAGATTTTAACTTTTGGATTGCCTGATTAGCATCCTTATTACTTGTTTACCAGATAAAAATAAAGAATTGATTTTTGATTTTATGCCCGACAGTTACACTATTGAAGGGTGAAGTAGTAGACACGTTGGTGGGCCTGTATAACCGTATTATTATTAGACAAACAATTTCTCCCTACAGCCAATGATGCACGGATTAAACACATACTTAAGCCAAGAAAAGATCCTCTAGAATAGATCCTTCCTCATTCAGGCCAATATCCCTACTGAACTTAAATTTTAAAATCATGTCTAAGGTCTTGGCTGACAGGTTGGCAGAGGTTCTGCCTAGTCTTGTTTCAAATAATCAAGTAGTATTTGTGAGGGGGAGGAGTGCTGTTATCAATATACAAAAAAAAACAAAAAAGTTTGTATTGGAATATGGAAGGCTATGTGAGGGTTTGAAGGGATCGGAGACCTTCTTGGCTCTTGACACTGATAAGGCCTTCAATAGTATTGAATGGTCCTGGTTATTTACGGTACTTAAGGCATATGGTTTTGAGGGTAATTTCCTCACTTATTTGGGTCTGATTTATGCTAATCCGATGGCTTGAGTCTCTATTCCGGGGGGCCTGGGCTCCACCTTTTCCATAAGGAGGGGCACGAGACAGGGCTGCCCTTTGTCCCCTTTGCTTTTCAATTTGGCCTTGGAGCCTCTATCTCGTGCCCTTGCTCTTTCGAATTAATTTTCGAGGGACTTCGGATGGGTTCCCACCAGGTACTCCATACATCTTTATTTGCAGGTGATATACTGCTGTATATGGCTAATTCTATTAGAGATCTTCTTACAGTCATCCATCATATCAATGGCTTTGGTGGAGTGTCAGGCTTGTCCATTAACTATCATAAAAGTGAATTACTGTTTCTCAGGGATAGAGGGTCTCTAAGTGTGTCCTTTGACTGTCGGATCAAGCAGATTGCCTCCTTTATAACCTACCTGGGGATTAAAATCCCCAGAGACATAGCCCAAGTGTATGGTTTGAATTTCTCTCCAGTCATTGCCAAGATCTTGAAGGAATTGCAGATTTGGGATCAGTTGCCAATATCACTAATAGGTAGAGCAATTCTGATAAAAATTATGAGTTTTGCCAGGTTGTTGTATTCCATTCAAACTCTACCTATTTTTAATAAAGATAAGAGTGCGCCTTGAAAGTGTGTTTATACATTTTCCGTGGAGATCAAGGAAGCCCCGAATTGCTTTCTCTAAATTAAAAAATTCCTGTTACTCATTTGTTACCTTATCAGTAATATGTGAGTGCATTTTATTAAAAGTACGTTTTACACTATGTATCAGCTGCGAATGGAGGAAGTAACGAGACCCGATACCGGAGATGCAGGCAGCAGAGGACGGCAGTGTGGGAGCGATCTGTGCGGATGGGGCTGGAGGAAGCCCTAGGTATGTATAAATATTTTATTAATATTGAGTAACCAAGCAGCTCAGGGTGACCCAAACCACTCGGAATGTATAGGGGGATAAAAGAGACCAAAAATCCCTCCTACTAAAAAAAAGCAAAGCTTGGTGTATTTGCCTTCTTAAAACAGAAGGAAATCTGCAAATATTCAGTAGCAGTGCATTGTGGGTAACTACAAATGTTCACTTATAGCTGAATTATTGAAGATTTCCTTCTGTTTTAAAGAGACTCCGTAACAAAAATTGCATCCTGTTTTTTATCATCCTACAAGTTCCAAAAGCTATTCTAATGTGTTCTGGCTAACTGCAGCACTTTCTACTATCACAGTCTCTGTAATAAATCAATGTATCTTTCCCCTTTCAGACTTGTCGGCCTGTGTCTGGAAGGCTGCCAAGTTCTTCAGTGTTGTGGTTCTGCTATGAACTCCCAAATCCAGGCCCCTCTATGCACACTGCCTGTGTATTATTTAGATTAGGGCAGCTTCTCTCTTCTCTCTTATCTTTTACAAGCTGGATAAATCGTCCTCTGAGCTGGCTGGGCTTTCACATACTGAGGAATTACAAACAAGGGCAAAGCTGTTTGCAGGAAGAAAAGAGCAGCCTGAAACTTCAGTGCATGAGAACTGCAGGGGGAAAGAAACACACAAATGATCTCTTGAGATTCAAAAGGAAGGGTGTATACAGCCTGCTTGTGTATGGATGTATTTTTCTATGTGTGGACATACTGTACATCAACCTACTTCCTGTTTTGGTGGCCATTTTGTTTGTTTATAAACAAACTTTTTAAAACTGCGGCGAGGAGCGGCGAAATTGTGACAGAGGGTAATAGGAGATGTCCCATAACGCACTGGTATGTTTACTTTTGAGCGATTTTAACAATACAGATTCTCTTTAAGGAGGCAAATACACCAAACCTTATTAATATTGATCTCTGGTACACTTTAAGAGGAAAAACCCTTGGAGTTAACTTTGAAGTAGTTAATGGACACTTGATTTGTTTATTTTGACAGCACATGTGACTTTGTATAGCTGAGCGCACTTTTATTGGTTGAAACATTTCTTTGTTACAGCGGGTACAAATCTTGCAATAAATCTGCAGGTAGTCTACTTCCTGCTTCCATGGAAGCAGACATAGGGTTAAAATCCTGTGTTTACCAATTAGCTGCTCTGCAGAGGCAGCCAGATGACACAGCTAAGAGATCAAATTAGATTTGTGAAGGCATGGTATAGAAAACAGGAGGTTGAGTTAAAAAGAAAATGAAATCATCAGCATAAGCAGCTATTTTGTATTCCTTTATTAATAGCAATCTGAATGCCATGGATGGCCTGTTTGCCATGGAAATAAGTATATTGAATATTCTTCCACTGGAATTTCTCCTGGCATAAAGGCTGCCATGTTCCCCCCTCCTCACAGTCCTTATTTACAGAAGTCAGAGATGCTATCTTGACACATTCAATCTAGATAATCTATTTGAATAAACTGTCTTAATCACCCACCTCCCTCTGTTGATGAAAATGTATTGTTTACTTCATAGTAATGACTACAATAAAACAATTAGCTTCCTGAAATCTCTGTGGCCGGGACTGATGGGCAGGCCTGCTGAAGTAGGCTAATAAAATTACTTTGAATGTAAAATAAAAGGTAAAATGGAAGTTTATTTTGATAATGAGACATATTGTTGGCATGCAGTTTCATGAGCTATTGAGATGCCCTGGGTGCTAAAAAGGGTGCTCGGTTCACGTTAACAGCATTCAGAAAAGGCTCTACCGATAAGATGAAGATGAGTGGGGAGAGAGGGCACAACTTGGGAACGCCTTTCTAATCTTATAATGCTTTTACTGGACAAATAATTGGACAAAGGCAACGTTCTATTGGACAAAAGCAACAGTAACAGTTTTATTAACATACAGCAATAAAAATAAACATGCGGCCTGGCAGAAACATCACTTCAGGAAGTAAGACCTCCGAATCTGATGGCAAGTTTATAGACGGATGACAAGATGAAAGATCTTTAGTTCTGCACTTCAACCAAGTGTTCCTTCTCTGCTGCCTCCTACTTCTGCAGAAGATCCACGTTCTTAGATAACTGTATAGTGAAGAGGTCTAAAAGATGTAAGGAAAAACACAAAGGCTATCATTCATAAAGCATTCCCGCATGCGGAAATGCGTAATACCGCTGACTTTACCGAGCACTGAGCAAGTTTTGTATTCATAAAGCCTCTTTCCGCATGCGGAGCTGACATTCCCGTGCAGAGTGACAACGTACCGCCTTGTGCGGTGTGGATACGCAGTTATCCAGAAAAAGTATCAAAATGTTCATTCATAAACATTTCCGCATAGCGGTATGCGGAAGGGGATTACCGATCCCCTGGATGTAGCGGGAAGCTTGCGGAATACATGTAAGTGAATGGGACGGACCTCCCACACATCAGCAGAGAGAGCACCGCATGGAGGGTCTCGGCCAGCTTTTCTGTTTCCGCATGCCTACCGCCCGCCTACCGACACCATTCTCCAGAAAACCTCCGCACTGCTACCGCCCCAGGCACAAACTTTATGAATGACCACCCAGAAGGATAAACTACCGACGGCGGTATTCTCCCGCACGGGTTCCCCTTACCGACAGCCTGTTCATGAATGATAGCCAAAGTGGACATATTACGAACATTGATAAGTTAGAACATTAAAACTACTGACTGTTGAAGTGAATATCTATGATTATCTCAGTACAGTCGCACCTGTTATTATTTTAACACAGGCCAAAATGGAATGACTAGTGATGTCTTACATACAGTATGTGTAATGTATATGTGGCCCTCAGTAGATTGGCATACCTCCCAACAATTTGAGACAACAATGAGGGACACTTTTAAGACACACCCATAGTCATGCCCCCACCACACTCCTAGTCAGGCATACCATAAAGAATTAATAAGCATAAGATGTAATTTTATAATTCAAACCACACTGGTCCTTTTTATCATCACTACTTTACCCTTTATCTTAACATTTAAAAATAAGGAATTTATCAATTTAAACGATGGGAACAAAGTTTAAAGTCAAAAGAAGTGAACCTAAACCATACTAAATAAAAAAAAATAAAGTGTTTCACTCACTTGGGGCTTTTACCAAACCCTAGCCAAACCCCCGCCCCCCCCCCCCCCCCCCCCCTGCCCTCAGCCATCCTGTGCCCGGGCCGGTCCTCAACGATCCTCCGTTGACCTGCTGCTTAATTTCGATTCTGCCGACTGATTAGTTGGCAGTCCACTGTGTGCACACCCTTGTTCGTGGTCGCATTGGCGAGAGTATCTACTGCGCCGGACTCTATTGCGGACACGAACACGTACGGTGATGCGCACGGGCAGTGCGGCGCAGACGTGGTGGGCTGCAAGCTGATTAATCGTCAGAATCTAAACTAAGACGCGGCGGGGCAACGGAGGATCGTTGAGAACCGCTGCGTGCACAGGACAGCTGCGGGGGGCTGGTAGAAGCCACAGGTAAGCGAAACTCTTTATTTAGTATGGTTTAGGTGTGCGTGAAGCCCCTTTGTCCATGGATTGGACAAGGGCAGTGTTTTTCCCAGGCTCTTTTAGCTGGGTGCTAGTTTTGGTGAGCACCCCGGTTGTCATCGGCTCACCTCTTCCTATTCTGTAAGCAGAATTGCTCACAGAAGCACTTGCCCTGCATTCTCTCATTTCACCCCACCCGGCTACTTTTTCATGCCACCCGACTACTTTTCCATGCCATCCGGCTAGAAGAAATCTCTGGGGAGAACACTGCAAGGGCTCTGTGGGAGAGAGGGAGGCTTTGCTGCCCCTTTCTTCCAGAGCCCGCCCATACCATGGATCATAAGATCTGGTATAGCTCAGGCTGCAGAGCCCATGACTACCTGAAAACCCCAGCATGAAGTTCATTGCTTTTTCTTTTGATATCCGTAAATTTTTACTATTGATAGGGAGATACATTATCTGCTATTTAACCTCATTAAAAAAAAACTACAGCAAACATTTAAGGTTCCCATTGAAACGTTAAAATTGATTTTCTCAAAAACAACTTATTTTCTACGAGATCGAGCATGAAAATTTTACTCGTTCACCCCAAATCCCTACCAACCTCCCCAGGCCCCTCTATAGCCCTCACTTACCCCAAACCCTAAATAAGCCCCTCTCTTCCCCTTCTGCCCACCACTGCAGTACCTTCGACAGCCTTTACCTCCCCATCAATTAGCCCCTCTCTCCCCTTACCCATTCCCAAGCACACTTTATAGCAATGAAGAGCTATGAAACGTGCTGGGGGGGAGGTGTACAGAGAGGAGCTTACTGTATGTTGGGGTTGGGGAGGATTGAGGGTGCTGGTGGATGGTTAGGGGGGAGAGAGAGATGCTAATTGAGGGTACTGGGGGTAAGTAGGGATGGAGAGAAGTATTCCATTTTTTTATATAGAATTTTCTTGAGTGTTACTGCTGCCTTTTCTTTGCACTCGCAACATTCTTATTAATGTCCAATTCCATCCCCACCCTCCTTTTTTGTTGTTGTTTTGCACTCAACATTGTATTCACTAATTACCCAATCGTGGTAGAAGAAATGGAAGGTAATGCGACCACAACGCAGTTTGATTGCGCTTGTGATTGTGTTACCTACTGGAAAAGGGGTAGGTGTGTGTGTATTTTTTTCCCTCATTAAAAATCCTCTCAGTATAGGATTTTTAATAAGATATACAGTATATTTGCATTTCATTTTGCATTGACTTACCTAATCCTCCACTCCGGTCTTGCAGCGGCAGTAGCACAGGATCTTCTTAGTGCTTCTCTAGGCTCTCCGAATCCTGAGACAGAATGACGGCAGAATGACGTAGGGAACTAAGAACACACGCAAAGAAAGTATTCCTAAATCTAGACTTAGTTCTGATTTAAAAAAAAATCAAAAAGGTCCGCACACTCAATCCATCCAAGATGAAGGTTTATTCAACCAATGTGACACAAATCCACTCCATTAGCCAACGACTCGTTTCGGGGCCCCGTGGGGTCCCCTTTGTCAAGGTAAAATCTTGACAAAGGGGACCCCACGGGGCCCCGAAACGAGTCATTGGCTAATGGAGTGGATTTGTGACACATTGGTTGAATAAACCTTCATCTTGGATGGATTGAGTGTGCAGACCTTTTTGATTTTTTTTGACTACAGTTCACATGGTCCGGCACCTCCACAGTGGTGTGCGATTCTCCCATTGATCTTCTTTAGTTCTGATTATCACTACCCTCAAAATCATTCCATTTACCGCAGATCAACAGACGTGTGACGAAGCCTCTGCTACATATAAGATCTGTTCACACATGTCCACTGTAAGAGCCTGAGCCCACTAACGCAGTTGTGCACAGTTGTGTCCGCTTTTCAGTATCTGTAACATTGATGTGTAACTGAAAAGTGGACACAACTGCACACAACTGCGTTAGTGGGCTTAGACTCTAAAGGAATCCGCCGTCTCCAATGCTGTGAGTGGAATGTCCTGCTGCGCGGTACACAATCATTCTGTACACTGGGCATGTCATACAGATCATTCAATGTGATGCAACAGATAAATAGAGTCTCTGGGAACTAGGGTTCTGTGCCATGGATGCAAGTACAGAGCACCCCATGACATGTGTAAAAGGTTAGAATTAACCTCTTAAGGTGGCCATACACTGGTCGATTTGCCATCAGATTCGACCATCAGATAGATCCCTCTCTGATCGAATCTGATCAGAGAGGGATCGTATGGCCACCTTTACTGCAAACAGATTGTGAACCGATTTCAGCCTGAAACCGTTCACAATCTGTGGTGGTGGTGGTGCTGCCGCCACTCCCCGCCCCGCATACATTACCTGTTCTGGCGGCGCGAGTCACCTGGACACCGCTGCTCCGTCTCCGCTCTGGTCTCCAGAATGCTTCACTTCTTCCTGCCCGGCAGGAAGTTTAAACAGTAGAGGGCGCTCTACTGTTTAAACTTCCTGCCCTGCAGGAAGAAGTGAAGCATGCCGAAGACCAGACCAGCGCGGAGACGGAGCAGCGGTGTCAGCGGGACTCGCGCCGGCAGAACAGGTAATGTATACCCACTGTATTGCGTCGGTCGCCGGGCATTCGAACGCCGCTATCGACACACTCCCGACCCGCCGAAATCTTCCGCACGGATGGATCGACGGGAGGCGACGGATTTCGGACGGAAATCCATCGTTCTGTCAGCGGTGTGGGCGGTGATTTCACAGCCGTTTCGATCACTGTGATATCGGCGGGAAAATCGTTAGGTGTATGGGCCCCTTTATGGTCTGTAATATGTGCAATCTGATGGAAAACGTCTGCACTGTCAGTTCAGTTCTATACACTGCAAGGATTAATAGCAAACATTATTTCAGCTTGATTATGTTGTCTTTATGGGTGTTCTTCTGCCCATCAGTTCTTCTGCCCATCTTTTAGCATAAATTGGGAGGTACGAATGTCAGTTTGCTGCCAGTTAATAAATTCGTCCAGGTGGGCATAACAAAGCAGCTGATTATTGTTGGAGCAGAGTGGTCTGTACAGGCAGATAGGCACCCAGTATAACAAGTTAGAACTCTTTACTGAATGAAACGTGCAGAGATAAATCATACACCACCATCAGGTATTGCAGCTTACTTTAAAGGACCTCTATCGTGAAAATCTTAAAATTTAAAATATATGTAAACTTGTACAAATAAGAAGTACGTTTCTTCCAGAGTAAAGTCAGCCATAAATGACTTTTCTCCTATGTTGCTGTCACTTACAGTAGGTATTAGAAATCTGACAGAACCAACAGATTTTGGACTAGCCCATATCAACCACTTTACCCCCGCAGTGCTAATTATCTCCATCCCTCTGCGCACCGTTTCACCACGGCGTATTTTTCTATTTACATTCTGGGAGTGGGCGGGGGAACGCGTGCACACACTCTAGCCAGCCCACACAGCAGTTGACTAATTGGACATTAGGAACAAGTGTTCCTAAATCCAATTAGAGTCCCCGATTTGATGAATGAAGACTGCTTCAAACAGAAGCAGTCTTCATAACAAGCCGCAGGCACATTGTTATTGTGTCCGTGTGCGCGCGATCGCGCGTGCACACACCCACCCGCACAGCCCTTGCAGTCCAATGATTGGTTTTGGGGACCCCAGTCCCCAATAACCAATCATACTGCCTAATAAATAAATAAATGAAGACTGCCTGGAAGGAGTGAAAAATGCTCTGGTTTTTAAGGGGAAAACCCCTCAGTTGTGAAGTGGTTAATAGGGGTTCACAGGGATTACTTTATTTTCAAAATGCAGTTAGTGAATAGCAGTTGCTCTGTTCAACTGCCAAAAAAGTGTACTGTGAGCAGGGAGGTCAGTATCTTTGTATAAATCTTTTTCAGGGAGTGTATTTATAAAGGATAAAGGCCATGCTGAGAATCCCCTATGGAGAGATGGACTAGTCCAAAACCTGTCAGTAATGGCAGATTTCTACTACTTACTGTAAGTTACAGCATAATAGGAGATAAGTAATTTATGTCTCATTTTACTCAGGAAGAAACGTACTTCTTATTTGTATGTGTTTTAAATTTTAAGATTTTTGCGACAGTTCCTCTTTAACCAGCCGGGCGGTATGGACGAGCTCAGCTCGTCCATCACCGCCGGAGGCTGCCGCTCAAGCCCTGCTGGGCTGATTTTCATCAAATAAAAAGCAGCACACGCAGCCGGCACTTTGCCGGCCGCGTGTGCTGCCTGATCGGTCCCCCCAGCCGCCTGAGCCCAGCGTAGCCGGAACAAAAAGTTCCGGCCAGCGCTAAGGGCTGGATAGGAGGCGGCTGACGTCAGCTGACGTCCATGACGTCACTCCGTTCGTCTCCATGGCGACGAAGTAAGCAAAACACGGAAGGCCGCTCATTGCGGCCTTCCGTGTTACTTCTGGCCGCCGGAGGCGATCAGAAGAACGCCTCCGGAGCGCCCTCTAGTGGGCTTTCATGCAGCCAACTTTCAGTTGGCTGCATGAAATAGTTTTTTTTTTATTTAAAAAAAACCCTCCCGCAGCCGCCCTGGCGATCTTAATAGAACGCCAGGGTGGTTAAGGACTTCTGAGGCAAACTGAAAAATCTAGTTTTTACTCACCTGGGACTTCTTCCAGCCCCGAGCAGCCGTCTTAGTCCCTCGCCGCAGCCCCGGTCCTCTTCGGTGTCCCCGCTGGCTGCTGGCAATAATGGCGACCTGTGACATCTTAGTGACATCTTGTGGTTGCTTGACTATACAGCAGTTTAAAGTAATTCTGTTGATAATGCCAACAATTACACTTGCAGCAAGGTGGGAGATTCCGGTCACCCTCATGGCAGTTGTACTCCAGAGTGCTGTTGCCAAGATCTCAGAGAAGTGCAATCTGGGCCTGCTATCAGTTGTGATAGTTAATAGCTTGTTGCAAATGAAAATTAAATATAAACGTTAAAGAGACACTGAAGTGAAATAAAAATTATGATATAATGATTTGTATGTGTAGTACAGCTAAGAAATAAAGCATCCGAAGCACAGACATAAGTCTAACAAGTCTAATATTGTTTCCAGTACAGGAAGAGTTAAGAAACTCCAGTTCTATATGCAAAAGAGCCATTGAAACTTTCAAAGTCGCAGAGAGTTCTATCTTCTGAAGCTTATTATCTCAAGTGTCTGGTACTATATTGTTTTTTAGCTGTAGAGGAAAGTTCAAAAGTTCACTAGCCTGCTCTGTAAAATCATTTAGAATGCTGAGTAGTGTGTAAACTGCAGATATTAGGGAATGATGCAATGTTATAAAAAAAAACAAAAAAACTATACAGCTGAAAATAAAAATATGAGAATATTTTCTTTGCTACTAATGTTCTAGTAATTATCCATACTACACAACCAATTCATTAGATCATCGTTGTTCCACTTCAGTGTGCCTTTAAATTGTAAAGAAAACAGACTAATAAAGTCTTGATCTATATTTATGGCAATTTTCCTAATTCCTGCAAGTATATGGATTCAATTTGTTCAGTTGAATCCTCTGTAAAAACAGGAAAGCCATGCAGTGGAGAGGAAAAGTCGCATTGCACATCATGCATGCAGTGCGGCGGGTAGCAGGAAAAAAGGGATGGGTGTGGACGAAAAGGGTGCCGCCATAGATTTTAATGCATTATCTTTAATACGGCAGAAAAAAAAGCAGAAAAAAGGGTGCAGCGAAAAATATCATTAACAACATTAGAACATTAAAGCTTTTGAAGTAGTTCTCGTTTTAGAAGCTTGCAACGTTATAGTTTTTGTCATATTTTGTTTTATGTACAGATTTTACATTATGAAAGATATTATTGTTTCTATATGTAAAAGGGTGTTTCTGCAGAGGGAGTGGTTAGGGTTAGGCAACACCAGGGGGAGTGGTTAGGGTTAGGAAACACCCAGGCGGCAGTTAGTTTTAGGCAACACCAGGGGGAGTGGTTAGGGTTAGGAAACACCCAGGCGGCAGTTAGTTTTAGGCAACATCAGGGGGGAGGGGGGGGGGGTGATAAGGGTTAGGCACCACCAGGAGGACGGTTAGGTTAACGCACAGCAATACTAAGTCTGTGCGACATTCACAGTGCACACGTTGCGTTTGTGTGTAACGTGTAGCGTTATTAGAAAGTGTTGCATGCTGTGCGTTATACACCTTATTAGCTGTGTTGCACTGTTTTCACATGCTCAGTAATGACTTGGAAGCATACTTTTCATTGCCTGTATGCTCTACTGTATGCAACGATAACGGGGCATTAACTTGCAGTGCGACTTTTTTGGGGCGTTGAGTTGTAATTTTCATTGCGACTTTAACATTGCATCAAACCGCAACGACCTATTGTGGAAGAGGCCTGACATTCAATCATTTCAGTTTCATCCATTTGACCCCTTTGCTTACCACAGTCCTGATTCCTTGGAGTCGGTGGATTCATCAGAATCCTCTAGAAGAGGAAGAGCAAGAAGTTTTCTTAGTGTAGTTAAGCAGCACATGTGTAGTCCCCGGTTAACAAGCAATATGGACTGTAGGTTTGTTCTTAAAGGATACCTCAGGTGACATGTGACATGATGAGATAGACATGTGTATGTAGTATAGTGCCAAACACACAAATAACTATGCAGTGTTCCTTTTTTTCTTTCTCTATCTGAAAGAGTTAAATATTAGGTATGTCAGTGGCAGTTCCTGTCTGAGTCAGGACTGGGTCAATAGCTCATAGATTTTAGCTCCGGCATACTTCAAACAAATGTGTAAATGAGCAAAAACAATAAAACAGTAAAAACTTAAATAGTAGATTTAAATATAAAATAAAACTGTGAAATATCTTAAAAAGTCATTTTTAGGAGAAGGAGGATAGATACAATTGTTTATTTCATTGGTTTATATTCACCTCGGGTGTCCTTTAACCTAAGTCTGAACACTGTTCCACCTCGGTCCCCTGTGCCACGTTCTGTCCCCCTATGCAACCTTTATTCCTCCTGTGCCACCATTAGTTCCGCTGTGCCATCACCAGCCCCTGTGCCACCAATAGTCCGACAGGATGGATCTTTAACGATGCCCAGGCAATACCAATTGGCGAATACTGTACACACATATGATCATCATTATCGGCCTTTTCAGAATATGGTTATCGTATGTTTGTTCGTATGTTTATAACTTTATAGGGGACACCGGTGGCAGAAGGATCAGCAGGAGCTATAGGGATGACACTGGCAGCAGGGACAGCAGAGAACCAGTGTGTCATCTGGAGTTAGCGTCAATGGGGAATCAGTGTGTGGGCGGGAGCAACAGCCGATGGGGAATCAGTGTGTGGGCGGGAGCAACAGTCATTGGGGAATCAGTGTGTGGGCGGGACTGACATTGGCAGAATACAGGTCCCCTTAGTTTATATTCAAATCAGTCATTTGTCTGTTCTCTTTGTCATGTGACTGGCAGGACCCAGCTATGGGCATACAACTGGCCAGAGCTGGCAGGATTGTAAACTGAAGAGGACCGAGCAGCAAGCGCAGGTAATTATGTTCACTGAAAAGCCATAGCTCTGAACTAAGAAAGGTGGGGCAACATTTATTATATGGAATAGGGATTGGAGGGGAAGCCATTGTATGATGGTGGCACTTCTTATAATGAAGGGAGGAAGGTGGCATGGGCGGGAGGACACTGGGGCACTGTGTCTTTCCTACCTCCTCCGGGCTCCAGCTGCATACAATGAACAGAATCCTACATAATAATGTCTAAGTGTCCCTGCGTCTGTGTGGAAAACGAATTGTGCATGTGCGCGCACGCAGTTCAGCCAGCTCTAACAGCTCTGCGTTGTCCCTGTGGTTGCTAGGGAAACAGGGACACACAGCACAGAGCTGGGAGGATGAAGTGGCGGAAGGAGGAGGATGACGGGGCCAGGGGGCGGGCGTGTCCTTGTACCGCTTTTACAGGACAGCCAGTGCGGGGATCACAGCCAGAGCCTAGCGCCCATTTTTAAACGGGCCTTAAGCCTAGTAAGGTGAATAAAAAAAAACTCCCCATGTCACCCTGAGTCTACGTAGGCTTAAGTAAACCAAGGGTCTTATTTATTTGCCATAAATACCTCACAAACCTTGTTTGATCCTTGTATGATGTAATTAATGTGTCTGGATGATAGATATTTGCAAAAAAAAAATCTCTATCTCCTGATTGTATGTTCTAATAAGGCTTACAAGCTGAAAGCTTACGGTTTTCCTTTTAAATGAGCCAATATACTAGAGCTTGTATCATCCGGATTCAAAACTTCCTGTCTGTAAAATACAAGCTCTTGTCTCTAGCAATGCTTTGTACTAAGACAAGGAATTACACATAGTGTTTCTCTCCCTCCTGCCTCTTTACCCTCCCTTGCTTGCAGTCGTGAGACACAGGCTGGGGCAGAAATGATTTGTCTGTGATCTGTCCACTCAGGAGCAGCTTGCTAGCAAGTAAGGTATTCAAGAGACTCAGAGATGAAGAATACTAAAGCTCTGATACTAACCCGGGGCTCTCTCCCGCCCCATAAACATGTCTAAGTCCCACGCCGTCCTCATGCGGTCTGCCGTTCAGCCGCGGTGAGCTCCGTTACCAGGCTCAGTCGATGCCAGTCAAGGTCTACTGCACATGCGCTGACCTCCCGCCCCTGCGCAGTAGACCCGGACTGACCTCACTGAGCCTTTTACCGCGGCTCAACGCGGCTGAACAGCAGACCGCGGGAGGATGGCATGGGACTTAGACATGTTTATGGGGCGGGAGGAAGCCCCGGGCAAGTATCAGAGCTTTAGTATTCTTCGTCTGATCTTCTTTAACCTCCCTAGCGGTACGTAGCTTATGAGGCTGCGTCCGCGGGAGGGATTTTTTTAAAATAAAACATGTTTTATGCTTCGTAGCTAGCACTAGGCTAGATACCTGTGCCCCCCCCCCCCCCCCCAAGTCCCCCGGCACCTATCTGCTCCCCCGTCACCGATCCCGCGAGAGCTGCAGCTTCCCAATTAGCTTCAGTCGTTGCTATGGCGACGATCGGACATGCGTCATGCGCAGTCCCGATCCTCCCCATAGCGAAGTGCGGAGCTGATTGGGAGGCTGTGCCATTGCGGGATCCCTGGGGGGGTGTATGTATTGCGCCGGTGATCGGGGGGAGAGCGGTTGCACTTGGGGGGCATAGGTAGCTAGCCTAGTGCTAGCTGAAGAATATAGAACAAATTATATTTAAACAAATCCTCCTGGGGCCAAGCGATCCCCTGCGGCGGCTTGCCCGACACTGTGTCAGGCATACCGCCAGGGAGGTTAAAGCAAACTAGACAAATACATCTGTAGGTAACTTTTCGTCAATAATAGCACCATTATTTGGACAATTGGGTCTGCTCAAAAGCCTATGATTTCTGTTTATAATTTTTACATCTGGTTCCTATCATTGCTGAACTAGTTAGCCTTAACTTTATAATCTGAGTTAGGCAAAAAAAAAAAAAAATCTAAAGCTCACCATACAAACATCAGTTTTGACCACTAAAATGGGCCCCACCAGCCAGCATGCCCCTTTTGTGGCCCCCCCCCCCAAAAAAAAATTTTAAGCTGGCGACATCACTGGGTGTGACAAGGGACGGGTAGTTTGGACCAATGCTTCTCATCACTGTTTGTGTTTTAAGGTTATTGGGAACATTTTTATGAGTTATTCTTACAGTATCTAAACTGCATAGTAGGAGTGAGGGTCTGTACACACTGGCTGCATTGTGCTGCATTTTTAAAGTCGCATGCAATTTTAAAAATGCAAGGTCTTTTGAAAAATCATGATCACCTGTACACAGTGGTGCAGTGCGTTTTTAGAAAAACACAATGTATGCGATTTTTTTTTTTTTAATTTTAGGTAAACAATCAGAAAACTAGGACAAGACAGTCCACGCAAAATCACGATTGCATCGCAAATGCACAAAAATCGCAAGTAGAATTTTAAATTAAAAATTGCGCTTGGTGATTTTTAGTGTGTACAGGCCCTGATCAGTGAGAGGTTAATAATTCCAGCCTACATGCAAATGTCATACAAATATATAAGGTGTTTGCAATTGGAATCATCACCAGCAAGTTCGTAGCCGGATTCTAATCCAGTGATGGGAACTCAGTGAGGCTCAGCAGAACTCTGTCTAGTACAGAAAGCAGTATTGTCCAAGTAAACCTCATGTGCAGCTTTACTTCCAGACAGTAATGCATTCACCCACTATGGACCCTTTCACCAACAGTGTAATCCATTGCTGCTGCAAGGATCCTAGCATGCAGATAATAGGTGAAGTTGCCCAAGGTAGATCTGGAGGAGAACTGGAAGGGAAGGGGATGTCATGCTTTCACCAGAACTGGCATGTCTACCCTGGCCCTTGAAATTCCTCCATTCATGAAATGGTAATGTTTGAAGCACGACCAGTAGTCTCCAGACCTCCTACCCCACTTCCCTCCATTCACAGCCCAGCAACAGAGGATGTGTGACAATATCCTCTGCCATAGCAGTGTTGTGATTCCTCACTAGAGGACTTAGAGTCATGTCAGGAGAACTCAGAAGTCTCTGATTTGCTAGCCATGATCATGTGCTAAAGCAGAATGTAATCATAGCATATCAGAGCTTTGTAAATTTATCAGCTGATCAAACAAAGCACATGCTTCTCTGTGAGTTTTCCTAGAGCAGTGATGGCTAACCTTGGCACTCCAGCTGTGACAAAACTACAAATCCCATCATGCCTCTGCCTCCCCGAGTTATGCTTAGAGCTGTCACAGTATTACAATGCCTCATGGGACTTGTAGTGGGACTTGTAGTTCCACAGCTGGAGTGCCAAGGTTAGCCATTACTGTCCTAGAGCATGACCATTACTACTAGAGATTTCAAACAACTTTCTTCCAGGCGGGTGGAAGCAGTGTGCATTCAGGCCACTCCGCCTGCTGCCAGGCCACAGGAGCACCTGCCCCCAGGTCCCTTACATGCCCAATGCACCACTATGGCCTCAATTCACTAAGCTTTATCAAATGTATTATCAAATGTTTTATTGATAAAACGTTCAATAAATCTATAACACCTTAGAGAATTCAAAATTAGATTTTACCCATGAGGTAAATTATCAAACGTTTGATAAAGTGTTTGATAAAGCTCTGTGAATTGAGGCCTATGTAATTTTACTGCAATTTAAAGTATTTTCCCACCCACTTTTTTTCCCTCTTGTCACAAATGCACCGCAATCGCACCAATCGGATCATGATGAAATCACAGCATAATCACGTTTCTAAGTGGACACTGGCCCTAATGCTGGGAATTCACAATGCCGCTCGATGCTCCACTCGATTCTCTCATCTTTTTCCATTCACTTCTATCAGAAATCGAGCGGTAAAACGATCAAACGTAAGACCAGATGTGTCAGAGATTATCTGCTGGAAAAACGCATGGTGTATTCCCCGCATAATGGTCAATGAACTGCAATTTCTCCAACTTGCAGATGTTGTTGAAATGTGTAAATGTGTAATCAGATTGAAATTGGGTCAAAGATAAAAAGTTGCTTCCGATTTCAATCTCTCCTTTTCTATAAACAGTTAAGGCAGCCATATGATTGCCACCAGATCGATGAACAGACAGATCCCTCTCTGATTGAATCTGATCAGAGAGGGATCTAAATGGCTGCCCATACACTGCACACAGATTCTGAATAGATTTCAGCATGAAATGAATTGACAATCTGTGTAGCTGCCGCCTGCCTCTGCACCCCATGTGTGCTCCCCCACCAGCAGCAGCTGACACGTTCTCCGGCTGGCCTTCTTCATCTTCACTTCACGTCCAGTCCTGTGAGAAGGGGAAGTTCAAACAGTTGAGCGGCCTCTACTGTTTGAGCTTCCGCTGGTCACAGGACGGGACAGGAAGATGAAGAAGGCCAGCCGGAGAAAGGGACAGCACAGACCCGGGGACTCGTGCCGGCAGAACAGGTGAGATTATTGTTGCGTCAGTCATTGCCGAATCGAACGCCGCTAAATACGCCCTCCTGATCAAAATTTTCCATCTGGACAGATCGATGGAATCAAGCAATTTCAAGTGGAAATCGGTCGATCGGTCCGTGTTTGCGTAATTGATTTCACAGCAGATTCGATCACAGTGATCGAATCTGCTGACTATCGGCGGGAAAGCTAGTAAATGTATGGGCACTTTTAGGCTCTAACAACCAGATCTGTGCTGGAAGGAACAAATTGTACAGGGCCCTCCTGTGCTTCCCTGGCTGCTGTCTTTCTTGTGTGCCGATTAGAGTGGGGCCGGCCCCCTAATAATACCTTTCTTCATGTACACACAGAGACACATGGTGGAGGAAATGCTAGCGGAACCCTTTCCCAGGAGTTAGGCCTGAGACACTGCAGAGCACTTCTTTATTTCCCTCAGCACTGCAGGTTTTTTTTTTTTTTTTTTTTTTTAAAAACCCTCACCTTAACTTGCATAAAAAGCACGGCAAAAAGCAAAATCACCACGATTGCCATTTTTCGAAAGATCGCGATTGCATCCATCTTTACCGCAATTTTTATATTCAATGGGAGTGTTGTTTTTTGGTTTTTGTTTTTTTACCAAAAATTTGGTCCTTCCCAGCCCCCTATTATCTCTGTATACTCCCTTCCCATTTGATCCTTATGATTGGGATATGATCATTAATATTGACTTCATTTTGGTTGGTGGTATGGCCTGGTACTCTGCTGCCCCACTGCGCTTTAAAAATCTCCCCGTTTGTTTCCCATTGGTGGAACAAGGACTACTCATTGTATGTTATTATATCTTGCTGTGTTATATTTATCCGGTGATGTTTACCTTTGATAGTAGGGATTTGATTGAATAAGATATGTTATAATTAATGTTTTTTGCTATTTACTGTTTTTTTTTGTATTATTACGAATGTATTAACTCTTTACAATATTGCTGCCTTTGTGGGGGTTAGTTGCTATGCCCCCCCCCCCCCTCGGATGTGCACTGTTTAGTGGCCTTGGACTTTGGGTGGAGCAGTTGGGGGGCCTTGGTGGGACGGGGTTTTGGGGTTGACCCTGGGGGGCACTCTTTGGACCATATATTGGGCACGTTGCCTGCTGGCCCTCGGAGATGCCTTGGGGTTCCCCCCTTTTCACCTCCCCTTCTGTCCCCTCTTCCCCCTTCCCACAATTTCATCCATGCCCCCCCTTTGGGCAAGTTTGGCTATTGATCGGTTTCATCCCTGGGGGGTGATGGCTTTTGGGCGGCCTTTGGCCTCGCCTTTTGCGAGATACCAAAGGCCCTATGTCTCCATGACATCGGCGTGGGAGCACAGCAGCTGTTGCTGTGCTCTTGTGTGTCACGTACCTTTGTGGATGGAGACCGGTATGCTGAGGACAGCAACTCCTGCGACTTGCCAACTGAGGTCCCTGAGGTTGGAACAGGAGCCAACAGTAACCAAGGGGCAGGAGCGCTTGCAGAACCGTAGCAGAGTTCAGGTTGGTTAAGCAGCGCCCCCGCAGGCTGAGTCGGGTACTGCAATGACTCAGGAACCCAGTTAAATGGATGGCAGCTGGTGACTGGAGAGCTGAGAAGATTCTTGGACAGGCAGAGTTCAGCAACAGATCAGATTCTCGTTCAAGCAGGAGGTCGGCAACAGGACGGGTTCTCAGACGGGCAGAAGTCGTTAACAGAGCGGGCAGTCGTACAAGCAGGAGGTCGGCAACAGAGTGGGCAGTCAGACAAGCAAGGATCGGCATTCAGGAGACAAACAGGCAGACTCTAGGTCAGGTCACGGGAGTACACACTCACAAACTAGCTGCAATACTACAGCACTGGAGAGTGGCACTCTCCAGACTTAAATAGGCCGTTTGGCGCCAATGCGCAGCGCGTCACGCCATGCGCATGCGCACGCACACACGCACGCGCGCGCACACGCTAACACAATCAGGCAGAGAATATGCATAAGGCAAGCCTCCTACGCGCGCGCGCACAGCGCTACGCCAGCAGCTTTCGCCACCAACGGTTACGCCGCGCAACGCGGCCCGCGGTGCGCAGAACGCCAGATCTCCACGCCGGCGAACTACACCAGGAGACCTGCCAGCATCCGTTTGTGCCAGCCGCCGGTCCTGGACAGGTAACTGACCGTGACAATGCCCCCCCCCTAAGGGGCAGCCTCTGGATGCCCACTGGAGCTGGTTTGGTAGGATACCTTTTATGAAAGTTTGTGATCAAACGTGGAGCATGCAAATTAGAGACCGGTTCCCAGGTATTCTCTTCTGGGTCATAGCCCTTCCATTTGACCAGATACTGTATCCGATTGCCCCTTCTTCTTGAATCTAGAATTGCCTCTACCTCGAATTCTTCTTCTCCATCAATAAGAACTGGAGGAGGTGGTTCAATACTTCGCCCAGGAAAGGGATTAGCAACTGTAGGTTTTAATAATGAAACATGGAATACAGGGTGGATTCTCATACTATCAGGAAGATTTAACTCGTAGGCGACATTGCCAATTCTTCTTTTCACAGGAAATGGTCCAATATATTTTGGTCCTAACTTGCGGGAAGGGCAGGAGAGTTTAAGGTTCACTGTGGACAACCAGACAGGGTCCCCTACTTTGAAGTCCAAGTCACCCCTTCTATGACAGTCCGCTTTCTTCTTAAAAACTTCCTGAGCTTGCACCATGACTTGTTGTAATACCTTATTGTTTTCGGACAGCGCATTAATAAGTTCATTAGCTGCAGGAACGGAGGTTTCAGAGACCAGGTCTGGTAATATAGTGGGATGAAACCCATAGTTTGCAAAAAATGGTGACTGTTGTGTTGATGAATGAATGGTGTTATTGTAAGCAAATTCAGCCAATGGAAGTAGATTAAACCAGTCATCTTGTGAGAAAGCAGAAAAACATCTCAGATATTGTTCAAGGGTTTGATTGGTCCGTTCTGTTTGACCGTTTGATTGTGGATGGTAAGCAGATGAGAATTGAAGTTGGATATCCAGGGATTTACAAAGAGCCTTCCAGAAACGGGACGTAAATTGTGGACCTCTATCAGAAACGATGTCGGTTGGTAAGCCATGTAGACGGACAATTTCCTTAATGAAGACCTTAGCTGTCCCTTGAGCCGAAGGTGTTCCTCGCATGGCCGTAAAGTGTGACATTTTTGACAGCCGATCGACTACCACAAAAATTGTATTAAATCCTTCCGAGACAGGTAATTCCACAATAAAATCCATGGATATGGAATGCCAAGGTCTAGGAGGAACTGGTAGTGGATTCAGAAGACCCCATGGCCTGAGATTAGAACCTTTTGATCGATTGCAAACTGAGCAAGAGTTCACATAGGTTTTACACTCCTTTTTTAGATTTGGCCACCAAAAGTATCGTTGCACTAATTCCTGTGTTTTAGCAACCCCGAAATGACCTGCCAACTTATGATCGTGACACATTTTGAATACTGTAAGGCGAGATTCTTCAGGAACAAATACTTTATCTTCATGCATCCATAGACCATCTTTAAGACTAAGTGAGGATTCCATAGTTGAAGGAGGAGCAACACTGCGAATCTTATCCACTAATTCTGATTGTAACAGTAAAAAATTTTGATCGGACAGGATGGTGTCAGGCAGATTTTGGGAATTCTCATCAGGAAACATCCGGGACAATGCATCTGGCTTGACGTTCTTTGATCCTGGTCTATACGTAATGTGGAATATGAACCTTGAGAAAAAAAGTGCCCACCTCGCTTGCCTGGGATTTAATCTTTTTGCTGTTTTAAGATACTCCAGGTTTCTGTGATCAGTGTATATCAGGATAGGATGGACTGCCCCTTCAAGTAGATATCTCCATTCCTCTAAGGCCTCTTTAATAGCTAACAATTCTCTATCACCCACATCATAATTCTTTTCCGCTTCTGATAGTTTTCTTGAAAAGAAGGCTACTGGGTGAAGCAATGCCTTAAGTCCCTGTCTTTGAGACAATACCGCCCCTACTGCTGATTCAGATGCGTCCACTTCAAGGATAAAGGATAAGTTTGGATCCGGGTGTCTGAGAATAGGAGCAGTTGTAAAGTGCTGTTTTAGCTTCTCAAAAGCATTTTGAGCATGTTGATTCCAACAAAAACGAGTTTGTTGACGGGTAAGTTGGGTAATTGGTAGGATGATGGCAGAAAAGTTTCTTATAAATCTGCGATAGAAGTTCGCAAATCCAATAAATCTTTGTATCGCTTTCTTGTTTGTGGGAGGTGGCCATTCCAATATTGCTTGGATCTTTTGAGGGTCCATAACAAATCCTTCTTCAGAGATTATGAATCCCAAGAATTGTATCGATTTTTGTTCAAATTCACATTTCTCTGCTTTAACATAAAGCTGGTGGAGTCTTAGCCGGGTTAGTACCAGTGAAACTTGTTGGCGATGTTCTTCTATGGATGCAGAAAACACCAGAATATCATCTAGATACACGATGATAAAATTATCCAAGAAGTCCTTCAGAACATCATTAATAAAAAACTGAAATGTCGCTGGGGCATTGCATAACCCAAATGGCATCACAAGGTACTCAAAGTGCCCGAAACGTGATCTGAAGGCCGTCTTCCACTCGTCCCCCCTTCTGATCCTTACCAAGTTATAGGCGCCCCTCAAATCTAATTTGGTGAAGATTCTGGCTTCTCGAAGCTTTTGAAAGAGTTCCGGTACTAGAGGTAGAGGGTAACGGTTTTTGACAGTTACTTTGTTTAACTCCCTATAATCGATGCAAGGCCGTAAGGATTTGTCTTTTTTCTGGACAAAGAAAATACCAGCTCCAGCTGGAGAGGTGGATGGACGAATAAATCCTTTCTTAAGGTTTTCTTCTATGTACAGTTTGAGGGCTTTTTGTTCAGGTTCCGAGAGAGAAAACATTCTCCCAAAGGGAACTGCTGCTCCAGGTAACAAGTCAATTGGGCAATCATAGGGCCTGTGAGGGGGTAGTTGATCTGCTTTCTTTTTATCGAACACATCGAGAAATTGATGGTAATGGGGAGGAATCATATTCCGTAACTCTGAGGTACATAATAGGGGCCCGGACGTAACTGGTTTATCTTGGAAACATACACTGTCACAATAGATGGATGAAAAAGATACGGTACCCAGAGACCAGTCTATAGCAGGGTTATGGGCCCGTAACCATGGTAGTCCCAGAATTATCGGATAAAGTGGGGATGATACTAAATCAAATTTTAAGAGTTCTTGGTGATTGTCGAGAATAGTGGTCAAAACAGGAACAGACTCCAGGGTAACAGGCCCGGAATTAATGGAAGAGCCATCCGCCAGATGAATGTACAGTGGTTCTTTACGAGACTGGGTAGGAACACTGTGCGTTGTGGAGAAATTGATGTCCATGAAGCAACTGCAGGCTCCTGAATCAACAATAGCTGTTGTTTTAAGTAGTCTTCCTGGAAGCTGAAGAGAAATAGGAACAGTTAGATGGTGAGTATTCAGAACAGGAAGTGAGGATGATGCAGAGTCTACATGAATTTTCTTACCGGAAGGACGGACAGGACATGATCCGATGAAGTGACCGTTCGCTCCGCAGTAGAAGCAGAGTCTTTCTTGTCGTCTTCTTGTCCTCTCTTCAGTATTCAGGGCTGGGCGGATAACACCCAACTGCATGGGTTCTGGCTGATCGTTAACCGCAGCAGGTGCTGGAGGAGGCGAAGGAGTAACAGGTACCAGGAAGGGGCGAGAAGAACTGGTTAGTGATCGTTCCAACTGTCGTTCGCGGAATCTCCGATCGATTTGGATTGCCGAAAGAACTAGAGCATCAAAGGTGGCCGGTATTCCTATGCGGGCAAGCTCATCTTTGAGGGACTCTGATAGCCCTAGACGATATTGGTGTTTAAGGGCTGATTCATTCCAATCAGTATCTGATGCCCACCGGCGGAATTCAGATGTATATTCCTCTACCGGCCTTCTGCCTTGGCGAAGACTGCGGAGTGACGCTTCAGCTGTATCCCCACGCTGAGGGTCGTCATATAAGACTGCCATAGCGGTAAAGAAGGTTTCAGTAGAGGCTAGGTTTTGGTGTTTTTGTTCCATTAGACGATGAGCCCAAGACTGTGGTTCCCCTTGCAATAATGAAATGATGAATCCAACTTTGGTTTCCTCAAGTGAAAAGGTTCGGGGTTGCAGAGCGAAATATAACTGGCAGGAATGCTGAAAGGCCCGGAATTTGGTACGGTCTCCTGAGAACCGATCTGGAACAGGAACCCTAGGTTCAGGAATAGTGGCAGGAGCAGAAGCAGCTGGAACAGGAGCTGGAGGTGGCGGTGCAGCAGCAGGGGCAGGTGCTACAGGGGCAGTAATATTGGCTTCAGCTAAGGCATTGATTCGTCCTTCCAGTTGCATGTGGCCAGCTTGAAGTTCCTTAATTGCTTCAGTTAATGTAGATATCTGTTTGCATAATGTTCCCAGAACGCTTGCTGCCTCAGCGGTCTCCATGTTGTGGCTGTAGTATTTTGTCACGTACCTTTGTGGATGGAGACCGGTATGCTGAGGACAGCAACTCCTGCGACTTGCCAACTGAGGTCCCTGAGGTTGGAACAGGAGCCAACAGTAACCAAGGGGCAGGAGCGCTTGCAGAACCGTAGCAGAGTTCAGGTTGGTTAAGCAGCGCCCCCGCAGGCTGAGTCGGGTACTGCAATGACTCAGGAACCCAGTTAAATGGATGGCAGCTGGTGACTGGAGAGCTGAGAAGATTCTTGGACAGGCAGAGTTCAGCAACAGATCAGATTCTCGTTCAAGCAGGAGGTCGGCAACAGGACGGGTTCTCAGACGGGCAGAAGTCGTTAACAGAGCGGGCAGTCGTACAAGCAGGAGGTCGGCAACAGAGTGGGCAGTCAGACAAGCAAGGATCGGCATTCAGGAGACAAACAGGCAGACTCTAGGTCAGGTCACGGGAGTACACACTCACAAACTAGCTGCAATACTACAGCACTGGAGAGTGGCACTCTCCAGACTTAAATAGGCCGTTTGGCGCCAATGCGCAGCGCGTCACGCCGTGCGCATGCGCACGCACACACGCACGCGCGCGCACACGCTAACACAATCAGGCAGAGAATATGCATAAGGCAAGCCTCCTACGCGCGCGCGCGCACAGCGCTACGCCAGCAGCTTTCGCCACCAACGGTTACGCCGCGCAACGCGGCCCGCGGTGCGCAGAACGCCAGATCTCCACGCCGGCGAACTACACCAGGAGACCTGCCAGCATCCGTTTGTGCCAGCCGCCGGTCCTGGACAGGTAACTGACCGTGACATTGTGCGCCCCTGCAGCTCTTCTCCGTTTGACCGCATGACTTCTAGCGGCTACGGGTGGAGTTCCAGGTGTCGCGAACCCGCGTACGCATGGATGCGTCATCCCTCCCAACTCGACCGCAATACCACCAGCGGCCGCGGAGGGAGCTCCATGCGACGCGTACACGCGGAGAACTTGACGCGTCGCACCTTCCACTTCCGCCGCACACTCGCCGCCCAGATCATGTGGTGGCTTAGTGGGCGGGCGTGTGTGTGGGGGGCGTGCTGGCGTCCTCCGGCCCCTCAGCGCCATATTTAGGCCAGCTTCTTCCCCACAGGCAGCAAACACTAGAGTCTGCCCTGATGATGCTGGTAACCTTACCAGTGAAACCGGTTGGCTCCATAAGGCTCTTTTGACCAGACACACATGTGGGTGGCAGTACTCGGGCTCTGGCTGGACAACTCCTCTACATTGCTGTGACTACCTATTCGGATGAGTATACCTCTATGATTATTACACAGCTATAGTGACTATGAACTGTACCACTTTTGGAGTAAATCAATGTGCACTTTATGATCATTGAGACAATTTTGTACTGATGCACACTCCATGCCTTTGCTTGTTGGAATCTCAAGTTATATCATGCTAGGTTGATGTTGCATAAGGGATTACCCTGGCGGACTATATGAATCATATCAACCTCAGTACAACATCATAACAAGCTTCTATGTCTGTGCACCTGTCCAAGAATCCATTATGTGCCTCTATAACTAACATTCACTGATACCGCTTGGGGACCAATTCTGGTGAACTGTATGCTGTATCTGGAATATGTGGAATGTGCATTGTACTATCTTCATATCTGCCAGCCAGCCCGGAATATCCACCACATGAACTGTGTTGTCTTATGCTGTAACATTGATTTTTTTTCACTCTGGTCCATGTCAGAACCCCGACAGGGGCTGACTGTCAGTTAAACTGATTCTACCTCTTAGTTTGTGGTGTCTATACGTGATTTATATTGTGACAGCGGCAGTATAAGGCTCTCACTCTGGCGGACTGAATTCTCTTGTCCTTCCCTTTTCATTATATCTACAACCATTGCTATTGATACTGAAATCACTTTGTGGTGATTTTGTTTGGATCTGGAATATATGCATACTATTCATCTCAGGAACTACAAGGAGGACAATCTTTTCTTTTGGGCCTTGGATACTTGGTCTAACAGCTTTATGATATACTTCATTTCTTCTCCGATGGTTTTTCTGCTCATATGTCCCTGAAAGGAGTCTCCTACAATGAATTGTGTATTCCTTACAGATTGAGACCTGGACACATATATCCTTTACAGGGGATCCCCACTAATATCTTGTTTACTCTAGGTCTCAAATTTGATCCCGAGACAGCCTATCTGCCTGTGTGTTCTGGTCATATTTTTAATTACTATATATTTTTGTATTTTGGTGATTAATACAATTTGCATTTGTATTTTTATATTTATAACCAGTCTCCTCCTGTTCTCTTGGTCAATCAATTGTCGCTTTGAAAGTCTCAGACTTAGGAAGGTATATTTTGAATTAGAATATTGGACCCATTTGTCTAAATAGAATACTGTAGGGTGTCGGGGGAAAATGAGTTGAACTTACCCGGGGCTTCTAATGGTCCCCAGCAGACAACCTGTCCCCGCGCTGCCACTCCCCAATGCTCCGGCCCCGCCTCCGGTTCACTTCTGGAATTTCAGACTTTAAAGTCAGAAAACCACTGCGCCTGCGTTGTCGTGTCCTCGCTCCCGCGGATGTCACCAGGAAAGTACTGCGCAGGCCCAGTATGGTCTGGGCCTGCGCAGTACGCTCCTGGTGACATCAGCGAGAGCGAGGACACGGTGACGCAGGCACAGTGGTTTTCAGACTTTAAAGTCTGAAATTCCAGAAGTGAACCGGAGGCGGGGCCAGAGCATCGGTGAGTGGCTGCGCGGGCACAGGATGTCTGCGGGGGACCATTAGAAGCCCCGGGTAAGTTCAACTCATTTTGCCCCGACCCCCCCCCCCCCCCCTACAGTATTCCTTTAAAGGGACTTTTTTAAGCACTTATTTATTTTTTGTATTTATAAAGCGCCAACATATTACGCAGCAATTTGAAAAGCTCTTACTAATGTAATGCGATAGGCGATTTTTAGTAAAATCACATCCCTCAAATGAGATCACAATCATAGCATTACATTTGCAAGAACATTTTAAATCTCAAGCACTTAGAAAAGCACTGCTAGTGGGTTCCAGTCCCCAAGCAAAAGGTCCTTAATTTGTTTTTCTTTTAGACCAAGTACATCCTTCTTGAGACTGTTGGGAGCTGAACTCGCAAAACTTCAGCACAATGGCCCATAGGCAATTCAATTTTTCTCCCAAGTTTTCTCATAGGAGATATTTTCACACATTATCAATAAAATGCATTTTAAGTCACCCTCAATCAAGAAAATCACAAACAAAAAACGATGTCTTGCGCTCCTAGTCCCGGATAGTCAACCAGAGTTGTAATCTTTGTACGAGTTCATGCAATGCGACGCTCCGTAGTCGGGTAGCTTGACGGAGAAATCAGAAAAAGATGGAGCGCGCCATAGTGCATTAGTCATAAAAGATAGTTTATTGCAAATTAAAAGTTATACTCACAAACTTAAGTGTGTCACTCGCATGTGCGACGTCATCTGATGAAGGCGCCGTGCGCCGAAACGCGTAATGACGTCACACGCCTATTGAACACAGCCACGCCTACCTCCCAGCGAGACGGAGCCCAAGTCACCAGGAACTACGCGCTGCTGGCCACAGCGCGTCATCCGCCCCTGCTGAGATAAGTGGTTGGCTGCCCGCTGACATGCGAGTGACACAATTAAGTTTGTGAGTATAACTTTTAATTTGCAATAAACTATCTTTTATGACTAATGCACTATGGCGCGCTCCATCTTTTTCTGATTTCTCAATCAAGAAAATACTGAGAATAATGGTGATAGTAATTTTTCACCTACTTTTTAGTATTTTTTTTTTCAGTTACATAGTGCTAAAAAAGTTTTATTAGTTTAAAGAGGCCTCTGGATCATAACGAGGCTTCCTCCGTTGCTTTGCCGGGACCCCATGAATCACAGTGAGGTAAATATTTACCTACCGCTATCCTGCGCGATCATTCGGGTTAAGGCGGAAATAGCTGAGCCCGATCGATTTGCTCTCCTGCGCAGGCGTGACTCCTTTGCGCCTGCACAATAGAGCAGATACGATCGCGCTCGGCTCTATTCACCTAGCCCGAGCGAAGAGCCACTAGTGTGCCTGCGCAGGATTGCAGAGAAGTAAATAAATCTCTGCTTGTCAAGGGATGTTTCGGGGGAGCCAGCGCTGGATTTCCCGAAGCTACAGGGGGTCTCTTTAAACAGAGGATGAAAAATCATCTCCTAGGAGAAAAAGTGAATTGCAGATAACCCATTGGGCTCTATTCATAAATGACTTATTTATCACCTATAATATTTGATAAAAATAACCCTTTAGCACACGTACAAGCAAAATAATCACTCAGGCCTGGAACCCACTACAAATCGCAAATCGCTAGTACAATCGCTAGCATTTTTAATAAGCGATTTGTAAGCGATTTCATGAGCGTTTTCCGGCGCTTTTGGGATCGATTTTAAAAAGTGGAAGTTTTTTGCCAGCGATTGTGTAGCGATTTGCGATTTTAATTCTGATTGGTCCTTTCAATGTATCATAATTTTATTTACAGTTTGCAATCGCACTCAAATCGCTATGTGTAGTGATTCATGAGCGATTCATGAGCGATTTGCCAGCACTTCAGTACATTACATTGAAGCACAAACGCTTTCAAAATGCTGCATGTCCTGCAAGTGTGATTTTGATAATCCCAATCACTACTGTGGAATTTGTTACATTTATTTACATTGGCAGAGCGTTTAGGGAAATCGCTAGTGATTCAAAGCGCTCCCCGAACGCTCAAAAAAAAAATCGCTCTAGTGGGTTCCAGTCCTCAAAGTAAGTTGTCCCTGATTAACTTCATTTCAATATTACTTTTCTTACCTTAATTATATTTTTGCTCTTTTGGAGCTTAAAAATATAACATAGATAAGGTGAAAATGCTTTGTGAATCATGCCCAACACCTGCTAGAAACCCCTGGGTACACTACACCGTCATAAACAAGTTCTGCTCTAAGGCTGCTTTCACAGTGGGACGTTACAGGCGCAGGTTAGAGCAGCCTGTAATGCAGCCCAACTCACAGTAATGAAAAATCAATGGGATGTTCACAGTGCCCATGTTGCGTTACACTATAATGCCTCTTGCACACTGCAAGCGATTCCGATTCAAATTCCGCTTTTTAATCTGTTTTTACATCCGATTCAGATTCCGATTTGCAGTGTGCTCCCTGCACACTGCAAATCGGAATCTGAATCGGATGTAAAAGCAGATTAAAAAGCAGAATCTGAATCGGAATCGCTTGCAGTGTGCAAGAGGCCTCACGCTGCACGTTCTATGAAATTGCAGCATGCTGTGCGTTCTATGTGGCTTTAGCTCAGTGCTCAGTATTGTGTGTTTTTGTTTTTTATTTTAAGCAGGAGAGGAGGTTGGGGAGAGCCCGCTATTGTTAGCCACATGGCTAATAAATATTCACTGCACTGCAGTGTAGTGATGGGAAGTTAGGCTCGATTCATCGAATCGATTCATTGAAAAAAGCCGGATTTCCCATTACTAGGTTCAGTCCTGCAGCTCTGCCTCTGAATCGATTCTGAACAGTAGAGATAGGAAGTCCAGCTCTTTTCAATTAATCGATTCATTGAAAAGAGCCGGACTTCCCATCACTACTGCAGTGTTTACTTTCTGGAGCGGCCACTGATCGGCTGGCGGGACCACGTGATGCGGAGTGTTCCGATCACATGGTCCCCGCAGAGTATCAGACAAAAAAGGCGCTGTAACGATTGTGGGATATCTCCGTGTTCAGCGCACAAAGATGTGCGCTGACACTGCGGAGGTCCTCCACAAGCGTGTCAAGATACTAGAACCCAGCTTTTGGTGTAAGCACCAGTAGAGGGAAATTCCTGTCGGCAGATGGCGCTGGGGAGTGCAGAGGAACCAATCCTCTGTACCTCCACAAATGCCAGACAGGAATTGTATGAAGCGCAGAACGCAATCGCAAGAGAAGCGATTGCGAATGAGAACGAGCAAAGGGACAGGTTGTATGTGTGTGCGCCAATCTAGTCGCCACCCCGCGACCGCGCACACACAACAGCAGGTGCGAAACAGAAACGCAACCGCCAAGAACGGCGATTGCCAGAAGTGACACAAGGCAGATCAGAACAGAATACGAGGATAGCAAAGGCACAGCAAATCATACAATGAGAAGATACAGAAAATAATAAACGCTAGCTAACCGCGAACACCGCACTCATTCGCAACAGTGCACGCGGTTATGCGCGGTCTCCACGTGATAAGCACAATAGAGACAAGCACGTCTAACTAACCATCAACAAACAAACACGAAACAAAGAACGTGAACGCTTACTTAACGGTTACCTCATCGAGCCTACAGCAAGCGCCCGTATCAGACAAGACAGACAAACGAGAAACAGGAACTAGGCAGAAAGGATCCACCGCTCTTCCGCCAGAGCAAGTGTGATCCAAGCAGGAACACAGATCAGAAAGATCCACAGCCGCTAACGCTAGCGGCTAGTGCGATCTAAACAAGACAGATCAGATGAGGTAGCTGGTAGCAACCGCTGCTCCAGCTTACACTCCAGGAACTAGATCAGAAGGATCCACAGCCGCTACCGCTAGAGGCTAGTGCGATCCAAACAAGACAGAGCGATACGCTATCAACCGCCGCTGGTGACAGCGCAATCGCGACAGACAAGACAGGACAGAATAGGCAGTACAAATTATACACAAACTGACTGCACTAACTAGGAATGCAAGGAGCACTCCCCAAGAATTAACTATACTAAGATAGCAGTGGCTGACACTCCAGGTGAGTCCAGCAGGAACAAACCTCTATGAGCAGCGAAGCATTGTGGGACACACATAGTACTTATAGTACACGCCTCCAATGAATGTGGCCAGGCAATTTGCATGACAACGTATGCAAATTCCTCAGCAAGCACAAGCTGCAAAACTGACAGAAGGTCTTCTTTCCAGAGTCCTGCAGCATGCAGACCTGAATAATGATCAAAAGGCTGGCTGCCTGCGCAGGCAGCTAAGCGGATCGTTACAGGCGCACCAACAGCCGCACAACGCGGCTCACTCTGGCGTCCACTTCCAACACCACCAGGGGTACGTTATGCGACCTTAACATCCCCTAAAACGCAACGTCTTGGTGTGAAAGAGGCCTAAGAGGTAATTTGCCAGCTGAGTTTGTAAGTCCAGTCAAGTGTTGTATATAGAGGAATGTGTAAAAAAATTATTTACCATACTTTAAACTATAAAACTCTTATTTAATCAACTTGCAACAATTTATACATGACTATAACATGTAACAACAAAAATATGTCAAACAGTACAGTATATTTTGCATGAAGGCAACTTTGTGACTCGAGACTAGCTGTATTTTGACAAATAAAACATGTCCCATGTGAAATCTGATATGTGCAGTCATTTCCCCAACATTTTGAGAGTTCAGAAGAGAATATGAGTGGCATTTACTTTGCTGCACCAAAATGGGGCTGTGGTCACAACAGATGGTGCAGGACCAAAAAGGAGTACTTACAAAGTACTGCGAAAAACACGTTTGATATTTAGGCACATTCTAACAATGTGCAAACTAATAGCAGACAGATATCTATAACGCATAGATATCACCAAATGACAAATGATAACATTGGCAAACTCCAACGTACGGACAGTCAATAAAGTTCAAATAATGCAGGATTGTGCAAATTTTGTATGCAAATGTATGCAGCTTAAAAATAAGGCAACAGACTTGTACCTTTGCAGGATTCAACTGGTCGATTTTCAAGCAGAAAACATTTGCATAGAAAGTTTGCATTGGTCCTGAAACCAACTAGCAACACTTTTCTAAGCACCTTTAATTTGAAAAGCTCTTGCTAATGAAATGCGATCATATCCCTCGAGTGGGATCAAACATGCAGCATTACATTAGCAAGAGCTTTTCAAATCATAAGTGCTTAGAAAAGCACTGCTAGTGGGTTCCAGGCCTAATCCTGGATCAACTAAGAAGTATTTGAATCTCATTGAGCTTCCCTATTCCAATGATATTACATGACAGGCTAATTACAACACACAATGTAATTGGGCAAAATGTCCCCCCAAACAACATAATTAGGCAGCATTTTAACTCACAAGAAACCATGTAACAAGCAGGCCTTCCTGGCCCTTGCAGCAGATTCCCCCATGTGCAACCTGACCAAAACAAAACTACAGGCCTCTGCAAATTACACTTCCCATTACTTGTGGCCAGAAGGAACATGGGAGTTTTGATGCTGATTCTGCAAGACACAGAGGCCTGCTGTTACCAGTGAGAATTCGGGACAATGTGACGATGCACCGATGCCCATGAAAAATCAGGGTCCAGTGCCAACAGATACAGAGCACAAGCTCTACATCTATGACCCTATTGAAGCGCCTAGAATAGGAGGAGATACAACGATATAGCCGTGATACTTGCTGGCCAACATTAGCCCAGACTACCAGAACGGGGTTCTAGATAAGAAAATAATTTTACATTCTCTTAATTCCCCTCCTCATTTACAGGAACCAGAATTAAAGCACACCTGAGGAAAAATTTGTGTAAAAAAACAAAAAAAATAAAATGAACATACTTACCTAAGAAGAGAGTAGCCTCTGGATCCTACAGAGGCTTCCTAAACCCGTTGCAGAGTGCGGTTCCCCTGTAGAAACAGACAGGGGCTTGGCGGTAAGTTCAGGGCCACATTCCTTTTCAGGTACAGCCGCGGCTGTACTGCACCTGCCTGACTACAGCAGTGCCTGCACAGTAAGCCAGAGTCGCTCGTGTTAGAGCAGCTACGTGCTCGTTCCAGAAGAGGAGCGCAGCCCTGATGTTCCAGAGGCTCCTGATGAGGAGAACATGAGAAGCCTCTTCAGGATCCAGAGGTTTCCCCTCTCTTAGGTAGGCATGTCTTTTTTGCTAAACAAGGTTCGCCTTGGGTTCTCTTTGAGGCCCTGAGCCCACTGACGCAGCTGTGTCCGCTTTTCAATTGCACTTCAATGTTACAGGTGCTGAAAAGTGGACACAACTGCATCAGTGGGCTCAGGCCCATAGTATGCTAGAGGGTTGGCGGCTGGTTGGAACAGTCTCTGTCAAGAATCTAGCATGTGTACAGCTGCCCTGATACATTACAGAGAGATCTGGAGTATCTTGGCTGAGTGCAGAGTTTTCCTCCTTACCCCTTCCACTTGAGGCCGCTCCATCGTGTGCCATGCTGTCTTCCCCCCTCCCCCCTTCATAGCAACAGAATGCATTCCTTGAAGGCAACATTTTCAGCAAATATGTACCCACCTTAGCAGGGCAGAGCAATGTTCACAAAGGGCTTGTCAAATGCAGAAGTGAATTATTAAATTGACAACTTGAACAATCATTAGCTTTCCAAATCTAAATTAGCCCCATGGAACATTGCATTTGTAAATGTGCCTACACGCACTGTTTGCCCGCCAGGATTAAACTCAATCCTGCGTAAACGATGCGGGGCCCAATGCTGTATTGCAAGACGACAGCCAAGCAAGGCATGACGAGTCTATGAAGAATTAGGAGCAGCTTTAGCAGACGAGGTATGGAGGAGAATGAATGACTCAGACACTGACTGTCATTTTTAGATTTGGTGGCATGACAGATCATTAAAGAGACCCCAAGGGGTCTCCTGTACATACAAAGAATTATTGGCTGAGAACAGTCTAGAGCAGGGGTCCCCAAACATTTTAGGTCGACGGCCGGGTCAACATACTTCAGACTGCTAGGGGGCCGAAGTGTACACAAAATGAAGCCTTTAGGGGCCAGACAGTGAAGCATACCCTATAGGACAGCAGTGTCGCCTGAAGTGAAATTTGATTGGAAACCAGCGAATTACTGCTTTCTGGCTTCCATGTAGACTGGTGGCACCAGCACTGCTATTCTATATGCAGACCACCAATATTTAAAGATGTAGCTGACCACATCTATAAGTAATACATTTTGTATTTGGGGGGCTGGTAAAAAAAGCCTCAGGGGGCCACATTCGGCCCACGGGCCTTAGTTTGAGGACCACAGGTCTAGAGTGTGGACAAGGTTTAAACACACACAAAAAAACTCCAAAAACCACAACACAGTTCTCTTTCTGCCAAGGCACGTCACGTTCTCTGGCATTAAACACATTCAAGCTTGCCCAAGCTAGCCAGCTGGGTTTTTAACTGGTAACAAGAGGATGCAGTATCACAGCATTTTTTTCTTCTTCTTTTAGGCCTCATTTCCACTTGTGGGATTATGGCCCATTTTTTAGAAACCCATGGCGATGCGATCTGCAGGGTCATCAGAAAGTGCACAGACTGCACTTTTTTGATATTTCCATTCGTGCGTTGCGATTCACCACGAAATCGCAACACGTGGTAGCCTGTATTTCTGCAGGTCCAACTGCATTACCCGCGCCCCTGACTTGGAAACGAGGCGTCAGGCCCGTTTTCCATGTAGGGCTGAACTGTGCACTTGTTGGGCAATTCAGCCTCCTAGCCACAGGCTCCTTTCAGCTGCAATTTCATGCAGCATTTGGTAACACCACGAATGTCATCGGTTGACATGCGGTGGTTTTACCTAACAGCAAAGAAAACACACACACAAAAAAAGAAGAGGACTTTTGTCCAAGTTTGGCTGAGCTCAGTTGTAATTCCCCTTTCCAACACCTGTGCTGGGCTAGTGCAGGGGAGGAGCTGACAGGCGGTGAACTCCCTGCCTTCTACCTCCCATGGAAAAGCTAGGTACTCATCCTGCATTTTCCATTAGACGGAGGGTCAACCTGAATTTCCAACATGTCCGATCTGCTCCCGATTGATAAAGGAATCTACTTTTTGTAGTAGAAATCTGAAAATCGATCCTGTTATCAATCGGAAGCAGAATGGACATGTCAGAAATTATGAGATTGATCTGATGAGAAATTGCATGGTGTGTACCTAGCATAACAATGCTTAAAGGATACATGAGCAGGAAAAAAAAATAAAAAAAAAAAAGCTTCCTCCAACTCCTTGAAGTTCCTTTGTCCCTTGACACAGCTCCGCTGGCAGCCACTATTCTACGGTCCCCTCTGCAGTGCCCTTCTGTCCATGCGTGCTGCTCAGGGCTGCACTAACATGCCCTGGAGTGCTCTGCACAGGTGCAGTAGTACTGTACCTGCACAGAGCACTCCTGGCCACATCAGCGTAGGCTCACTCTCGCAAAAGCTACGGAGGGGACCTCAGAAAAATGGCTGCTAACGGAGCTGCAAAGAGGAACACAGATTTCAATGGGCTGGAAGGAAGCCCTAGGTAAGTAGATCAGCATTTATTTATTTTTTCATTGATGTATCACAGCAAAATGCTTTGTACATGTGACATCAGCAAATGGAGATTTTTAGGTGACTATTTTGCTCAGCAGGAAACAGTCTTAACTTGAACTGGAGCTTTGCAGAGGTCTAGTCTGATTTGAATTGATATCTGGCAGCTTAATCGGGAAAACAACATTTAGGGCTAAAGGGGCCCACACACGATTTCAGCCATCCATTGATTCTATAGAATTGCTCAGAAATCAATTCTATCGATTCCCTGATCGATCGATTTGCGGCCCATTTCGACCGATTTGATCTGACTGGATGGAAAATCTAGGTTGATCTGCTACTGGCAGCAGATCGATGGCCCATAGATTTGCTTTGGTTCTAAAGGTTCCCATACATCTAGCAATTTTGCTGTACAATCGACCATTCGATTCAAATCTATAAGTGTATAGCTACCTTAAGGCCTAGTGCACACCAAAACCCGCTAGCAGATCCGCAAAATGCTAGCAGATTTTGGAACGCTTTTCCTTCTTTTTCTGTAGCGTTTCAGCTAGCGTTTTGCGGTTTTGTGTAGCGGTTTTGGTATAGTAGATTTCATGTATTGTTACAGTAAAGCTGTTACTGAACAGCTACTGTAACAAAAACGCCTGCAAAACCGCTCTGAAGTGCCGTTTTTCAGAGCGGTTTGCGGTTTTCCTATACTTAACATTGAGGCAGAAACGCATCCGCAATCCAAAATCTGCAGCAGCCCGGGAGTATGCGTTTCTGCAAAACGCCTCCCGCTCTGGTGTGCACCAGCCCATTGAAATACATTACCCTAGCGGATCCGCACCCGCAAGCAGATCGCAAACAGCAGCGGAAACGCTCCGGTGTGCACTAGGCCTAAGAGAGCGTTTTTCAAAACGCTGGCAAGTATGCCTTAAGGTGGCCATACCCTTATAGATTTGCAGCAGATTCGACCATCAGATAAATTTGTCAGATGCCTGTCAAGTTGAATCTGACAGGAATCTATTTGATGCCACACACTAGGAACAGATTTCCAATAGATTTCTTTGAAATGAAATCTATTGGAAATCGATCTAAATGCATTATTGGACCATTAGATCCAATGCAAATCTGTTGGCCTCAAATCGATCAGCTGATTCAACAGAATCAATTTCCAGTCGATCGATGGTTGAAATCGACCAGTGTGTGGGCCCTTTTATTCACTTAAATAAAATCACGATTTTGCTGCAATATAAGTAATAGAGAGCGTGTTTTAAAATGCAAACACTGAGCAAAATTTTGGCCAAAAGCCTGGCAAGTGTGCTTCAGCCCTTACATACAAGTCTATAATTATAGAGAAAAAACTGCATAGTCAAGTTTCATCACACATCTATAACAAAGAGGCTCTACCTGCAGGTTTCTAGAAATTTAAAGGGATACTGTAGGGTGGTCGGGGCAAAATGAGTTGAACTTACCCGGAGTTTCTAATGGTCCTCCGCAGACATCCTGTGCCCACGCAGCCACTCCCCGATGCTTTGGCCCCGCCTCCGGTTCACTTGTGGAATTTCAGACTTTAAAGTCTGAAAACCACTGCGCCTGCGTTGCCGTGTCCTCGCTCCCGCGGATGTCACCAGGAGTGTACTGCGCAGTCACAGACCATACTGGACCTGCGCAATACGCTCCTGGTGACGTCAGCGGGAGCGAGGACACAGCAACGCAGGCGCAGTGGTTTTCAGACTTTAAAGTCTGAGATTACAGAAGTGAACCAGAGGCGGGGCCGGAGCATCGGTAAGTGGCGGCGCGGGCGTAGGATGTCTGCGGGGGACCATTAGAAACTCCGGGTAAGTTCAACTCATTTTCCCCCGACCCCCCTACAGTATCCCTTTAAGCAATTATATCAATACACAGTGCAATAAGGAAGGGTGTTTATGTGGCTACAAGGCCCTCTGGCTAAACAATCGTTTCATTAGCGAAACAAAACAGATATGAGCTGTCTTCGCACATTCAGTCCTTGCTGGCTTGGACCCTCCTCTTGTTGCGGGCAGGGCTCCTCCTCTTTTATTTCAGCAATGTTGTCTTGGATATGGTTTTCCAAGTTGATGTAATCCTGTCTATTATAATGTATAGCCATGTTGTGCAGTACAGCACATGCGAAAGCAATATCAATCACTGTGGCTGGCCGTGCTGGTACATCAAGACATCTGAATCTGGTCTTCATTATTCCGAAACATCTGTCAACCACAGATCTTGTTTTGGCATGAGCCTTGTTATAAACTTCCTCTGCAGTGGTGTGGGGACTGACAACGGGAGTCATCAGCCAGGGAAGGCAAGGAAAACCAGAGTCTCCTTTATAAAAAATAAAATAAATAAAAACAATTAGACAAGCCACTAACCATCTTACTCCAGTTTTAAAGAACAACTGAAGTGAGAAGGATATGGAGGCTGCCATATTACCATTTAAACAATACCGGTTGCCTGGAAGCCCTGCTGATCTGTTTGGGTGCAGTGCCTGATGCTACGTACACACATGTGACAACGATCGTTCGTTGAGAACGACGAACGAACATTTAATTGATGAAAGAACGACCTAAGTAAAGATAGTTTTAAAAGGTGTGTAACGATCTGATCGTTAGAACGAACGTTACATCACGTAAAGCAACTATTGCGCCTGCGCATAAAAATGAGAAGTTTCACAGAGAAATAGTGAAATGCACATGTCAAGCCTAGTACGAACGACCGTTTCCAACGATGTACTACTTTTGCAAACGATCGTCGTTGGTTAAAATCCGCCTAGACAGAACTTTCTTTTGTAGCGATTTGGCTCGTTCGCCTTAATAGTCGGTGGTTCGTTTTTTGTAACGATCGTCGTTGGTAAAGATCGGGGAACGATCGTTACAAACGACTATAGTCGCATGTGTGTACGCACCTTGAATCACAACTGAAACAAGCATGCAGATAATCTTGTCAGTTTAGACAATAATATCAGAAACACCTGATCTGCTTCATGCTTGTTCAGGGGCTATGGCTAAAAGCATTAAGGTCTGTACACACGCCGGACTGGAGGCAACAATGGGTCCGTCGTCACCTCCCGCTGGGTGGGCGTTCCAGCGACAGTCCGGCGTGTGTGCGGACCTTATGAGGCAGAGGATCAGTAGGACAGCCAGGCTTATGCTGCGTACACACTGGCGACTATGGTCGTTTGAAACAGCTCATTAACGATCGTTCCGCCGACAATCGGGGAAAGAACTTTACCCAACGATCATTAACACGAACGACAAAAGAACGACATCGGGAAGATGGAAATATCCAACCTGACGGATCATATCTACCGACAATCGTTACAAAACTATAGTGTGTACAGACATCGGCCGAGAACGATCGTTACAACGGCCAATGCGCCTGCGTTGAATTCTGCCCAGCTTCAGTACTTCCTTTGTAGCGTGGCCGTAAAGATTGTTACATTGTTCATTTCAATTAAACTTTGTTTTCAAGTTAACAATCATATATTTGTATCTATTGTAACTCCATGTCAGTGTTTTTTGGTTTTTTTATATAAATATGTACGCAACATTTCCTTCTGATCGTTCTTTTCTGCGAGAACTATCGTTAAAATGTGTATGATGATCGCTGCATCCCATCATTGCATACCAATCTTTCCAATATCGTTCGTCTGGTAACTATCGTTCTTTGCAAACGATAGTTATCGCAAGTGTGCACGAAGCATTAGGCTCTTTTAGCCGGGTGCTCCACCCGGCTAATTTTGGTAAGCACCCAGCTGTCATCGGCTCACCTCCTCATTCTGCTCCTATTCGGTAAGCAGAGACTACTACCACTTTTTCATGCCACCCAGCTGGAAAAAAATTTCTAGGGAGGACACTGAACTGGTATTGATTAAAAGGAAATAAATATGGTAGCCTCCATATCCCTCTCACTTCAGTGGTCCTTTATGGTACCTCAAACACACGTAGGAGGCATGTCGGGGATTGGGAGACGGTCCTTTGGGCAACATTGCAGGACAGTGACATGTTCAGTTGCTATGCTTGGGAGCAGAGCACAGCGCACATGATATGAATGGCTGAAGAGTTGTCTATGCACGTCTGCCGTTTTTGCATGTCGCACACCATACTTGCATGTCGCATGCCATACACGCTGCCAATATGCACACGGCAGCGCATATGATGTGAACGAGACTCCTTTAACACCTAGGCACAAAAATCAGTGCATACCAGCACAGAAGCAATGATAGCCATCTCACTGCTCGCGGTGTGATGAAAGGCTTCCATGGGGGCAATGCAAGAATACCTTTCGATCAGGGTTGTGGAGTCGGTACAAAAATCATCCGATTGCTCAGTTTATGACACCTATAAAGGACAACTGAAGTGAGAAGACTATGGAAGCTGCCATGTTTATTTACTTTTAAACAATACCAGTTCCTTGGCAGCCCCGCTGATCTGTTTGGCAGCAGGAGTGTCTGAATCACACCAGAAACCAGCATGCAGATAATCTTCTTAAATCTGACAATGTCAGAAACGCCTGATTTGCTACATGCTTGTTCAGGGTTTATGGCTAAAAATATTAGAGGCAGAGGATTATTAGGACAGCCAGGCAACTGGTATTGCTTAAAAGGAAATAAATATGGCAGCCTCCATATAAACCTCAATTCAATTGTCCTCCAGGTACTCAAAATTGCTCTGACTCCACAGCCCTTGCAGGGCTACGGAGTGGGTAAAAAAAAATCATCTGACTACAACTCCCAACTCCTCAGTTTATGAAACCACCGACTCCAGGTACCCAAAATTGCTGCATCTCCACAGCCCTGTTTTCAATACAAGACAACAAGCAGGCAGTGAGGCTTATTTTCATGGTAATGTAGCCTTGCTGTACGATTGTGCCACACCGTTAAAGGGAACCCGAGGTGGGGGGTTGGGGGGGGGGATTTAAAATTATACATATCTGGGGCTTTCTCTAGACCATGCATGTCAAACTCTGGTCCCTGGGCCAAATCTGGCCATCAGAGCCATTAAATGTGGCCCTCAAGTGGGTCCCCCTCAGCTTTTATGAGGTAGTGAATGCTAATATGGATATTGGGAATGCTGTAGATGTGATATACTTGGACTTTGCAAAGGCCTTCGACACTGTTCCCCACAAAAGTCTGGTGCAAAAGTTGAGGATGCAAGGACTGGGGAAGAGTCTGTGTTCATGGATAGGGAACTGGCTAATGGACAGAAAACAAAGAGTTGTGGTCAATGGATCGTACTCAAAATGGGAGACTGTTAGCAGTGGGGTCCCACAGGGGTCTGTTCTGGGTCCAGTGCTCTTCAATGTATTTAATAATGACCTAGTAGATGCAGTAGTGAGCAATGTTGCCATTTTTGCAGATGATACAAAATTGTGCAGAATCATCAACTCTCAGGAAGATAGTATCATATTGCAACAGGATCTGGATAGGATGGCTATATGGGCACATACATGGCAGATGAAATTCAATGTTGACAAATGTAAGGTCATGCATTTTGGACGTACTAATGGTCTAGCACCATACAAAATAAATGGGATACAGTTGGGGACATCAAACTTGGAGAAGGACTTAGGAGTACTCATTGACAACAAGTTAAATAATCGTACTCAATGCCAAGCAGCTGCAGCTAAAGCTAACAAAATTTTGGGATGCATTAAAAGGGAAATAAAAACTCGAGATGCTAGCATAATATTGCCCCTGTTTAACTCTCTAGTAAGGCCACATCTGGAATTTGGAATTCAGTTCTGGGCACCACATTACAAAAAAGATATTGCAGTTTTAGAGCAGGTGCAGAGACGAGCAACAAAATTGATGCGTGGGATGGAAGGTCTCACTTATCGAGAAAGGTTAGATAAACTGGGTTTATTTAGTCTAGAGAAAAGACGCCTTAGAGGGGATCTAATTAACATGTAGAAATACATCAGAGGGCAATATAATACCTTGGCGGATGAGCTTTTTGTCCCTAGGCCTTCTCAAAGGACTAGAGGACATGATCTGCGCATGGAGGAAAAACGTTTTAGCCATTTATTTAGGAAAGGGTTCTTTACAGTTAGAGTGATTAAGATGTGGAATGCATTGCCACAGGAAGTCGTTATGGCAAACTCTATACCTGCATTTAAAGGGGGCTTAGATGCTTTCCTTGCGTTGAAAGACATCCATGGCTACAATTACTAGGTAATGCCTAATGATGTTGATCCAGGGATTTTATCTGATTGCCATCTGGAGTCGGGAAGGAATTTTTCCCTTTAGGGGCTAATTGGACCATGCCTTGTAAGGGTTTTTTCGTCTTCCTCTGGATCAACAGGTATATGTGAGGGAGCAGGCTGGTGTTGTACTTTATACTGGTTGAACTCGATGGACGTATGTCTTTTTTCAACCAAAATAACTATGTAACTATGCATTATGTTTGGCCCACTCTAGACCACCAAGGAAGCAATATCGCAGGTGAAGCGCTAGAACCAGGGAAGCCATATGGAAGGTGGGGGAAAGCACTAAACACCAGGGAACTGTATAGGGGAGGAAGAACCACTAGACACCAGGGAAATGTACAGGGGAGGGAGAACCACTAGACACCAGGGAACTGTACAGGGGAGGGAGAATCACTAGACAGGAGGGAACTGTCTTGGGGTTGGAGGACGCCATTAGAGATACCAGGGAACTTAAGAAGGGAGGAAAGGTGGCAAGTAGACATTAGCATTAAGGTTGGCCTGCGAATAGGTCCCAGTGTACATTTTTGGCCCCCTTTGTATTTGAGTTTGACAGCCCTGCTCTAGGCTGATCCCTCCCACGCTAGCCTGGATCCACTGCAATTTGGCCGCAAAGTCCTCTGGTCTTGGGCGTACTGCGCATGCGTGGCCCGTACTACTGCACAGATGCAAATCACTACCGGCCACATGAGGAGTGCACGCGGCTGCACTGCTCAAACTGAAGGACTTCCGGGGCCGAAATGCAGAGGATTCAGGCAGTGCAGGAGGACAGTGCTGGAGCAATCAGCCTGGAGGGGGCTGGAGGAAGCCCCAGGCATGTATATATTTTTTTTAAATCCACCTCCTCAAATCACTTTAAGGCCTCCTTTCCACGAGCTGTTGATAGGCAGTGAAATGCCTCTCAAACTCTCTCAACTGCTCACTGCTGCCTGGTAACTGCTTGTTGCTGCATGATAACTGCTTACTTCTGCCTGGTAACTGCTTGCTGAGCACACAGTTCAACAGTCCGTGGAAAGGAGGCCTGAAGGAGTTATCAGGCATAATAAATGAAAATAAGTGCTACTTACCCGGGGTTTCGTCCAGCCCCAAGCTCCCAGCATGTCCCTCGCCGCAGCTCTGCAGTCAGCCATTCACCACCACCTGGTCGCTGGCGATGACGTCAGGCCGACCTGGAGGTTGGCCTGTACTGCGCCTGCGCTAGCGGCGCTGTCGATCACCGCCACTTGGAACAGAGCGCACTGCGCAGGTGCAGAAATCCAGGTCGGCCTGACGTCATTGCTGGGGACCGGGAGGGAGCTGCGGCATACGGCTGCGTGCAGAGCTGCGGCGAGGGACATGCTGGGAGCTTGAGGCTGGACGAAGCCCCGGGTAAGTAGCACTTATTTTCATTTATTATGTCTGATAACTCCTTTAAGGTGTGATGCCACTTTTTGTAACCAACAACAGAAAGCAGGAAGTGTGAAAGGACACCAATACGTATTTTTTAATTAAAAGACATACAACTTACCAAGAAGCCACCCCTTTTCAGATAGATCATCCTGGAAAATGTTATATATATTAGAGTTGTAAAAAATGCTTGAATCACTGTCGTATCCGGGACATCTTGCCGCCATATTCAATATACGAAGATTCGGGTCACAGATTAGCTGCAGAGTCACATGGTTGGGATATCCCTTCAGATAGCCGGGAATTTTGAAATAGACATGCTTGAAGTCTATCACACCGACCGTGTTGGGGATGCAGGCAATAGCATAGAACCGCTTTTTGATGGACTCCCACTCCTGATCAGTTGAAGGTATTGCAATATACTTGCATAAAATACTGCGCATACCTTTGAGGAAGGCTTTTATGATGTGGCTGAATGTGGACTGGGAGATTCCAAGTGCTAAACTGCTTGATTTCTGGTCTGACCCGTTGGCTAAAAACCAAAGACCACATAAAAGTTTAGTCATGCCAGTAAATGGTCGACCTGCCCTGGTGCTGGGCTCCAGATAGGGTCGTAGTTCAGCATACAGCACATCCACCACACGCTGGTTGAGTCCCATCTGCGCATACAGTTCTTCAGTAGCGCGATCACTGAAAAGCGAACGGCCAGTAAAAACACTTTGGGGTGCTGGAGAGGATGCTGAGAAACCCCGCATATATGGACCATACAGGCGCCTCCGATTCCTCATGAACACTGCATACGAGCATGTAAAGGGATCCATTGTTGATGTGCAGCTGAGGAGAAGTCAATCGCCTGAAGTGGGAGAAAATAGATGCCCAGTATGGGCCTTACATGCTTTTCTGCACACCTGGAAATCATTATACAACCATCTCATCTCATCACCAGTAGGGATGATCAGTGAGATGTAAATAATTCAGAGAACGATGCTTTGAAAAGTACTTCTGAACTGTATTTTTATGACATCATACGCATGCACAGTGTGCTCCCAGCCACAGGGGGTGCGCTGCAGGATGTGCACACCCCGGCCAGCGCAGTAAAGCTCAACTCCGGAGACCCAAAAGAGGATCCCGGGAGGCTTTTAGGTAAGATACAGGGGCAGAGAGGAGAACGGGGCATCAGAACAGGTGACAGTATGTGCCTGCTCCTCCCCCAGTTTCTCTAGGTTTATTTGTCTCTGGTATCCTTTAAAAAAAAAAGCCACCGCATAACTCGCCTACTGCGGGGTCCCCTTGCTGCCCTTTCCGCTCTTCCATTTCGCCGTGTGTCCTCTCGTAAATGCTGGCATGTTCACTGCTATGGTACTGATCTTGAAGTACTTCCAGGGCAGCACTATAGCATTGAAAATGCCAGCATTTATGAGAGGACAAGCGGCGGAACGGGAGAACTGACAGGGCAGAAGACAGTGAAAGGAGTCTGGAATAGGGGAGTTATGCTGTGTTTTCTTTTTAAATAGGTTATTAAATTATGGCGCTACAAGTGGGCGTAAACAGGGGTGTTCCTAGGGAGGATAATTGCCACTTCCTCCCCACTCATATTCGACATTCTAGTCAGTCGAAGATTTTGGCTGACTAGTGCAGGGACCCCTGGACTGAGTGGATGGTTCTGAGACATGGCACAGCACCACACCCAAAACGGCACCAAGAGCAATAAAACTACCTCTTAGTTCAGGCCTCTGTTCCACAAGCAATTGAAGGTGATAAATTCACTGCCTGTCAGATGCTCCCATTCACGGGCCGGGCGCTTGCTAGCCTAGGGCATAGACAAGACTGTTTTTTGCTTTTTCACTTTATCTGTACTTTTTAAGCTGCATATACTGTATATTCTGTCATTGATACCAGGTGATTTGCCCTATCCTGTTACCAACTCTCAGATGCTGAGGACTGTAGTGAAGCGGCACAGGTGCACATGTGCGAGATCTGAGAGGCAGGGAAGGAGGTAAATAGGTTACAAGGGTGAGGAAAGGAACAGCGCTACTTAAAAACAGATTGCATCTTTATGACTACCTGCTTGAGAGTGCAAGCCCCACTAGTGGGATAAAATACACACCCAGCATTCAAATAAAATGCACCTGTCTACCATTGGAGGATGTTGGTTTCCGTAACAGCTTGCATGCAACTTATTAAGTACTCTTCCCTCCCACTGCGAAGAAGTCATCCCCCATGGGAGAGGCCCTAACACGAACTAATCCTAAATTATGCATATGCATAGCCTGGGTGTGCTACCAAGTAAAAAATTCAAAATTGCACAAAGGTGGATCAGCGCATCACCAGGCCGCCTCCGAATGGCCACCAATCAAAGGTTCGCTGAGCTCCCCCAAGAAACTACAAACACACCTTGAAACCAAACAGAAGCTCTGCATAAACATCAATGATGCGCTGAACTACTTTTGCGCAATTTTGGATTTTTACTTGGTAGCGCACCCAGGCTATGCATGACGTCATGCGCATGCACTTTAGGCCACAGCTGCGCACTGTAGTATGCCTGGATCCCCACCAAGCCGACCGGAAGATGGGACCACAGGGCAATTACAGGTCCCCGAGGGGGCAGTTTGAAGTTTCTCATCTTCTTTTGGGCTCTGGTATCCTTTAAGTTTATTGGAGCAGTTATCTCAACTGAAAGAAAAACTGCAGCAAAGCTGCTGTGAAAGCTTTCACTTTTGCAATTCCTGTATTCTGCATGCACTTGTGTTAATAAATCTACCCCCTCTGCCTCAAGTCACAATACATGTGCGGTAAAGACATTTGTAATGAAAAACTATATACAGCAATATAATTACCATTTTTTTCCCATATTCACAATTTTTTTTTTAGAGTTAAGGTTGGTAAAATAGTGCAGTAACATGGCGGTAATAGTGAAAAAAAAGTTGTTAAATGTTCGTTAAAAATGCAGAATAAGTGTGTAAAATATCGTTTTCTGTGGAAAAATGCCAAAGTCCAGCAAACACAGCTCAAAAGGCTCTAGACTACATGTTAGGACTGGTGCACAGCAAGAGCACTTTTGAGCGCTTTTAAAAATGCTAGCGCTTTTAAAAGGGCTTGGCTAATGTATCTGAATGGGATGGATCACACCAGAGCGATGTGATTTTGTCGCAAATGTGGGTCCTGCAGCATTTCTGCTGATTTCTGAGGCGATTCAGCCTAAGGGCCCATTTACACTTAGGCCCAGTGCACACCGAGCGGTTTTTGGAGCGATCCAGCGGCCGCATCCGCCTGGAAAAATGCTTGGCTAATGTATTGCAATGGGATGGTGCACACCGGCGGTTTGAGGTTTTTGCCAAGCCGCAAACGCGCCTCCTGCTGCGCGTTTGCGGTTTGCTAAAAACCCTCAAACCGCCGGTGTGCACCACACATTGAAATACAATAGCCAAGCGTTTTCACTGACTGATGCGGCTGGTGGATCGCATACAAAATCCGCTTGGTGTGCAACCGGCCAAATATCTGCTCTCTGCTCCCAAAACCGCTAGCGTTTTGACGATCTGCTAGCGGTTTTGGTGTGCACTGGGCCTTAATCAGTTGGTGTGCACGGTTTTTCTATAGCAGTGCATTGTGAAAAAGATTTCAGTTGAAACGCGTCAAAGTGTGAAAGGTGCCATAGGAAAACATGGGCATTACTTTGAAAATCAGTTGAGAGCAACTGATTAAAGAGAACCCGAGGTGTGTTTAAAGAATGTTATCTGCATACAGAGGCTGGATCTGCCTATACAGCCCGGCCTCTGTTGCTATCCCAAACCCCACTAAGGTCCCCCTGCACTCTCTCATAAATCACAGCCATGCTGTGAGGCTGTGTTTACATCTGTAGTGTCAGTCTCAGCTGCTTCCCCGCCTCCTGCATAGCTCCGGTCCCTGCCCCCGTCCCTTCCCTCCAATCAGCAGGGAGGGAAGGGATGCAGGCGGGGACTGGAGTTCTGCAGGAGGCAGGGAGAGCAGCAGACTGACACTATAGAGATAAACACAGCCAGCTCTGACAAGCTGTTTGTCAGCAGCGTGGCTGTGATTTATGAGGGATTGCAGAGTGCAGGGGGACCTTAGGGGGGTTTGGGATAGCAACAGAGGCTGGGCTGTATAGGCAGATCCAGCCTCTGTATGCAGATAATATTCTTCAAACCCACCTCGGGTTCTCTTTAAGTGTAAACGGAGCCCTTAATGTTAAGTATAGGAAAGTGGAAAATCGCTCTGAAAAGCTCTAGATCAGAGCAATTTTTCCAAGCGTTTTTGTTACAGAAGCTGTTCAGTTCCAGCTCTACTGTAACATAAAATAAAAAATGCTACACCAAAACTCTCCAAAAATCACTAGGCATGGTTAGACACATGCCTAGAATCCCTCTGAAAAAAAAAATCACTTTAAAAAGCGTTTGCGATTACACTAGCACTATTTGGTGTGCACTGGTCCTAATTGGTTGTGAAGTGAAAAATAGCGCCAGGTACTTGCAGGTGATAAAAAAATAAATAAATAGGTAATGAACTATAAAACAATGCACTCTTTTATTCATTTTGGATTACATTTTTTGCGGACGTCTTAAATAACAAATTTTTACCAACATGTTACTGCCCTCTTTCAGCAAACAGGCAGAATTCTTGGTGAATGTGAACAGTCATACTTCCATCTGTAATTTTCCAACATTTGGTTACCGAATGCGGTATCTCATTGTGAATGGATGCCCTTGTCTTATATTTGTCTGGCAGTTAGGGCTGGGACCCACTAGTGATTTTGACATCGCTTTCAATCGTTTCGCGATTTCCCAAAACGCTTTGCCAATGTAAGTGGATGGAGCAGATCCCACTGGAACTATTGCGATAATGGAAATTCGCAATCGCTGGACATGCAGCATTTTGGGAGCGTTTCCATTCTAATTAATTGTATAGGAGCAGGGAAATGGCTCCCAAAAAAATCGCTTGCAGAAACGCTACCACAAATCGCTAGCGATAGCACTTTGTAGTGGGTCCCAGGCCTAAAAGTCTGTCCAGAGCTATTCTTGTCATATGCAGTAGGCACATGCCTGTGTGTGCAGATGGCTGTGGATGCAGCTAAGCTGTCTCTCAGCAGCTCATCCAGTCCATATGTTTCTCTGCTCGCCCAGTGCTTCTAGTCTCCTCCCGCCGTCCGATCACGGCATTTTAAAATTTTTCTAGGCTTCCGTGATCCAGGCAAGATGGCCGCGATACCTAAATACTTCCGGGTCATTGTGCATCACTAGTACACGTTCACTCGTTCCTGATAATGTGCACGAGAGGACTCCAGCACTCCATTTGTCCTCTCGTGCACTTAGAAATTTCATCCTGCTCATTCCCTGAAACACCAGCAGCAGTGACTGTCTCTGACAAACAAGATTGTGCAAGTAAAAAAATCATTAATCAGACAGTCCCTCACCTGCTCGTTCTGGTGACAAAAAGCAGCGTCCACCCTGCGCTGAATGAACGAGCACGGAGTGGCCGTGGGGGGTGGGGAAGGGGCGGAAACTTGGGCAGAGGCAAGGAATAGAGGTCATGCAGGCAGAAGAGCACAGGCTCTTCTGCCTGATCTCGGTATCGACTTGTAAGTTGAGGATTTTACCGGCAAGAATTCGGGACTCGGAGCGCTAGAAAAAAGATACATAGACTGCGCAGAGGTATGTGAGCCTTAAAGGGAACCTTAACCGTGGGCCCCCCAACAAAAATTCACTTACCTGGGGCTTTCCCAAGCCTTCTGCAGCTGTCCTGTGCCCGCGCCGGTCCTTCGGTGCCCTCCGGTCTCCCTCCGTGGCTAAATTTCGTTTTCGGCCGACTGCCAGTCGTCCTCCGGCAAAGCGTCCTCTTCTTCCGCATTCCCCGTCGTAAAGAGCCGTAAAGCGCGTCCACGCTTTACGGCTCTTGCGTCATGCGGACGCGCTTTACGGCTCTTTACGACGGGGAATGCGGAAGAAGAGGACGCTTTGCCGGAGGACGACTGGCAGTCGGCCGAAAACCAAACTTAGCCGCGGAGGGAGACCGGAGGGCACTGAAGGACCGGCGTGGGCACAGGACGGCTGCAGGAGGCTTGGGAAAGCCCCAGGTAAGTGCATTTTTTTGGGGGGCCCACGGTTAAGGTTCCCTTTAACCACTTAACGACCACGGTCAGCCGATCGGCGGACCTAGGTGTTAAGCGGTTTTACATGGAAACGCATGTCAGTTCACGGAGGGTGTCTCTGTGAACAACCTGCGAGCCGCCGATTGCGGCTCGCAGGCGAAATGTAAACACGCGGGGAAGAAATCCCCGCTGTTTACATCATACGGCGCTGCTGCGCAGCAGCGCCGTAAAGGAGATCGGCGATCCCCGACCTCTGATTGGCCGGGGATCGCAGGCAGCTGATAGGCTGAAGCCTATTAGAGGCGGTGCAGGACGGATCCGTCCTGCGCCGCCCAGGAGAAAGAGGAAAGGGAGGGAAGGGGAAGGAGGCGGAAAATTGCTGCGGAGGGGGGCTTTGAGGAGCCCCCCCGCGCTGATCGAAAATAGCCGGCGGCGATCAGAACCCCCCCAGGAGGACATCCCCCTAGTGGGGAAAAAAGGGTGGAAGTCTGGTCGCCCTGGCTGTCTGCTGATCTGTGCTGTGGGCTGGAGAGCCCACGCTGCACAGATCAGCGCAAACAAGCCCGGTCCTTAAGTGGTTAAAGGTACATACCCAAATTATCAAATTGTGGGCAAAAAAAATGTCTTCAGTTCCGCTTTAAGATATGTACTAATATGGGGGGAGGAGAGGTCTCAGCTTGAGAGCAGGAAGAAGTCCCAATCACTCAAACCAAAGGGATTTCAGAGCAATTCAATACCAAGAACCGAAATTAAAAAAAAAATAATAATTTGCAAATCCCTAAACAAATCACAAAATACAAAACCGCTTCAGAAGTGATGAAAATCGCTCTGAAAAATGCTGCAAAAATAGCTGCCAAAAGCGCTTAGCGATAACCATTCCCAGTGGGCCCCAGCCCTCAGTGCTATACAAGTCTCAAAAATATTTTTGTTCTTCAAGTGCAGTTTATTTGCATTTCAATGGAACATTAGTGGCAGTGCTTATGGTAGTGAGCACATGATAGTTCTACAACTAATACTTCCATGAGGCCTGGAACCCACTACAAATCGCTACTGATTTGTATGAGCGTTTTGTAAGCAATTTCATGAGCTTTTTCTGGCGATTTTAGTAGCAATTTTAAAAAGTGTAAGCGTTTTGCCAGTGATTGTGTAGCGATTTGCGTTTTTTTAACTCTGATTGGTCCTTTCAATTAATCTTAATTTTTTTACAGTGTGTAGTAATTTCAAAATGCTGACAAAATCGCTCTGTGTAGGTTTTGACAAGCAATTACGCCAGCGTTTATATACTTTACATTGCAGAAACGCTAACGCTAAACACGCTGCATGTCCTGCGTTCACGATTTTGGTAATCGCAATTGCTCCAGTGGAATTTGGCCAATCCATTAACATTAGCTGAGCGTTTAGGGAAAACACTAGCGTTGTAAATCGCTTCCTAAACGCTCACAAAATCGCTCTAGTGGGTTTGAGCCCTTCTGGAAATATTGATGGCTTGTTGCTTGTGCCTTGGCACACACTAGTGTGTAATGTATTGTCAAATGGCTGCCAGACCGCCCTGTCTTTTATACCTGACCAAAAGAAGGCAAAGGAGAGTAAACTAGCAAGGGGGGAGGAGAGGCTGTAATCAACAAATAACATGTATAATGTAATCTTCAGTCTTATTTTTTTCTCCGGCAGAATACATTCTAGAGCTACTCACTCCAAGGAACTCAGCTGAGCCTAAGAAACTCTCTTCTTCTCTACCAGCGCTCCAGCACCGAGTGATGAGGAATACTGTTTAGCCACATGATTCTTCCCGGCAGCAGTGTTCCGTGTAGGGGGCGGGGCCAGGCTGCAGTTGGGAGGGGAGCTGCTGCTCTGCCTTTGCAGAACAAGCACGATGGGAGCACGCTTTGCAGAATTGCATGTAATTATCAGGAGTGCACGCTGAAAAAACCGCATGCAAATATGCAAAGTATGTTGCCAGGCTAACAGTGGCTGGTGCTTCTCTGCTGGAGGCTTGCAAGAAGAAAGTGCTCTTTCACAGCTTGCATGTAGTGCATGAGAGAAGGAGTCGGGACCAAATGCACATACAGTTACAGAACTTGTTCCTCAGCTCTCCTAGCAACCTGCACCCTGTGCCCAGGGCAGGGGTTATGCCCCTAGCAGAAATCTCTCTGATCTGCTCTTAGATTTACATGTGTGAGGAATTATCACATCTCTTTTGTGATACCTAAATGCTCTTTCACATCTAGAACGCATGCAGGAACCTGCACGCGTTATATGCCCTGCGGCGTGTCGTCAGGATGTAGCGGTGGGACAGTCAGCGGCGGTAGTAATTAATTCACCTGACGGGAAAACGCCGGCTCCCGACGATTAAAATCTCCCAAGTGCGTCGAACTGCAACACACCAAAACGTAGCTTCGGATGTGAGAGGTTAAATGAAAGTCTATGGACTTTTATTTTACCTTGGTTAACACAAAGTTTCGACTTTGCATTAAATCGCAGAAAACGGGCTCTGGTGTGAAAGAGCCCTTAGTCCTGATGAAAATGTAAAAACTGGGGGGGGGGGGGGGGGGGGGCAGCAGTGATGTGCAAGAGGCTCTCATGCCCACCGCTCCCCCCGTTCTCCATCATGGTGCAACGACCCTCCAAAGCTACTTCCTGGTTGGGAGGGTCACTGAAGTCAGTGCAGGCGCTGCCCAGCAACGTGCGTCCTTGATCCTGCCGCTGGGTGCGATCTGCACATGCGCACTACACAGTTGTGACGTAGTGTGCATGTGCAGAGCCATTTCGGGGGCGCGATCAAAGGATGTGTGTTGCCAGTCAGCACTGCGCAGACTTCACTGACCCTCCTGACCAAGAAGTAGAGGAGAAGGGTGGAAGCAGTGAGCATGAGGAGAGCCTCTAATTACACACGCTTGCTTCCCTTCCAGTTTTTTACATTTTCATCAGGACTAACACATCCTTTAGGCTGGTTTCACAGTGGGATGTTACAGGCGCACGTTAGAGCAGCCTGTAACGCAGCCCACCGCACAGTAATGATAAATCAATGGGGCTGTTCACAGTGCGGACGTTGCGTTACATTGTAACGCTGCGTCACAAGACAATTTGGACGCGGCTGAGCCGCGTTAGACTGCTTGCACATGCTCAGTAATGTGGGGGAGGAGCGGAGAGCGGCCAGGCACATGGCTAATTAATATGCACTGCACGTTATGACGTGCAGTGTTTACTTCCTGGAGCAGCCGCTCTGTGCGGCGATTGGCCGGCGGGACCACGTGATGCCGCATGCGCACAAGAGTGCGCATCACGGCATCACTGACGCCAGAGTGAGCTGCACAACGCGGCTCACTCTGACGTCCAGATCCAGCACCATCAGGCGTTCCGTTAGGGGGACGTTATGCAACCTTCTGGTGTGAAATTAGCCTTAAAGCAGATTTTACATTTATTTGTTGCGGTGAGGATGCGACGCTCCTACTGCATCGCAATGCAAAAAATGACAAAAGTATGACCGTGCGGCAGAGTGCTCCGACAGGGTCATATGCATAGCGCTGCCGCCAGCTCAGTGACGCACCCTCTGCTTGGCAGGAACTACGTCACTGGGATTCCCCTCATGCCTTGCACGCTCGCCGTAACACATACCTTAGGCCCTGTTCAGACTGTCAGCGTTTGTAGAACGCGTTTTTCTTGCGTTCAAATGCGTTTTCTATTGCGTTTTGCAGACACGTGACCTGGGGAAAAAAAATTGTGGGTACCGCAGAGGGAAACGTATGCTAAAACGCAACAGTACACGTTTTTGATACACGTCCATAGACTTTCATTGCGTCCGTTTCTGTGTGTGATGCACAGAACTGCGTGCAGCAATGCCGATGAGAAAAGTATGAGTCTCATACACATCCATGTGAACGAGGCGATTGGAAAGCATTGATAGGCGTTTCTATGCATATATTGTACCTGTACGTGTTCCCTCAAAACGGCTAGGAACGCACATAGTCTGGACAGGGCCTTAGTCCTGATGAAAATTTAAAAACGGGGGGGAGCAGGCATGTGGGAGAGGCTCTGTGTCGCCGTGGAAGTCATACGGTAACGTTCTGCTGAGTTTGAGGCGGCGAATCAGAAACTTCCGGTGCGACAAGTGTGCTAGGCCCCATTGCCTCGCATTGCCATTGCATTACCCTGCGGTAAGACAGGGTCGTCATTCTGCACTGCTCAGTTCCCCTAGTGTCCCCCTCTGTAAGTTGGGTGACTCAGCTAGTCGCAGGCCACTGCGCATGTGCAGTGCTGGACACCTCTTCTCCCCATTCCTGTAGCTGGGCGCATTCTGTGCATGCGCAGTAGCAATTTTTATTTACTGCCCAAGCGCAAAACATGAGCACAATGGAGGAGGCGTGCGATCATTTTTTCATTGAAAGTTAAAATTTATAACATGAACCTCCCCATATGTGAGGTTAATAGCAGATTGAGCTGGTGGCAGGGATGAATGTTATTACTTACCTACAGGGTGCTGCGCCTCTTCCCCTCCCCCCTTCCTCCTCCCTTTGTATGGGATCTGCCATCTTCCCTAAGGCCCCATACACACATCAGACCATATTCTTTTGAAAGTGAAAGATCACAGACCAATCTTACCACCCTTCATGTAGTATGAGAGCCATGCTCTACACAGTCTTTTCTATGGAGCTGAACTCCACATCAGAAAAAAATCTTTGCAAGATGCTGCACACAAAGATGCTGTACAGACACAAAAGATCAGTATCTGCAAAAGATCTGTTCCTGCCAAAAATCCATTGCTGCAAATTGCAATGATAGTCTATGAGATCTGCAGATCATCATACACACATGATTTAACCACCTTAGCGGTATGGACGAGCTCAGCTCGTCCATTACCGCCAGAGGGTGCCGCTCAGGCCCTGCTGGGCCGATTTTGATGAAATAAAAAACAGCACACGCAGCCGGCACTTTGCCAGCCGCGTGTGCTGCCTGACCGCCGCCGCTCTGCGGCGATCCGCCGCGAGCAGCGGCGAAAGAGGGTCCCCCCGAGCCCTGCGCAGCCGGAGCAAATAGTTCCGGCCAGCGCTAAGGGCTGGATCGGAGGCGGCTGACGCCATGGCGACGAGGAAAGCCAAACAAGGAAGGCTGCTCATTGCAGCCTTCCTTGTTAGTTCTGCTTGCCGGAGGCGATCGGAAGAACGCCTCCGGAGCGCCCTCTAGTGGGCTTTCATGCAGCCAACTTTCAGTTGGCTGCATGAAATATTTTTTTTTTAATAAAAAAAAAACCCTCCCGCAGCCACCCTGGCGATCTCAATAGAACACCAGGGTGGTTAACTGACATTCATCTGCAGATCAGATCCACCAGGATGGATTTTCAGATCTGCAGATGATTGCTTGATCTGCAGATGAATGTCAGTTAAATCATGTGTGTATGATAATCTGCAGATCTCATAGACTATCATTGCAATTTGCAGGAATGGATTTTTGGCAGGAACACATCTTTTGCAGATACTGATCTTTTGTGTCTGTACACAGAGCCGGATTAAGGCTACATGGGGCCCTAAGCAAAGTAACTGATTTGGGCCCCCCCCATCATGTCGTAATAGAATCAGAAGATGCAGCTGCACAGCAACATGCCACACACACCGGGGCAGCCGAGCTACTGGTTGCTATGGGCAACAGCCCACTTTCCTCTGTGGGTGCACAACACAGGGAATAGCAGCGACAAACTGCCGAGGGAGAGATGAATGGCTGGGACGTTGTCACTCAGGGGCTGGGGCACCCTTGTGAAGAGGGGGCGCCAGCTATCACAGCAACAGCACTTTCCCCCTGCATCTCCAGCCTGGCAATAGCAGAAAGCTCTGGACACTGCCAAACCGGAAGCCGTTCCTCAGACAGAATTACATAACCACCCCCACCACCGAACAACCAATTTCCTCCCAAACTAGACAGCCACCATGCAGCCTCCATCCCAGTGAATACGATAGTCCAGCAGAGAAGGCAGCCGCAGCGGGGGAGAATGACAACACCAGATGACTCACATTCACCTATTGCGATCCAAGCAATAGAGGTCCCGTCATCTGGAGCCCATCTGTATCCTCTAGAGTGCTGCCACTTTGTTACTACTACTATTACTACTTCCTACTTCCTGTCTGATCTGAGAATCAGGAAGTTCAGAGCGAGCGGCTGCACTGTAGAAGAGATGGGTTTCAGATGACGGGATCTCTATCGCTTGGATCATGGATAGGTGAGTGAGCGTTTGCCATCTGCTGCTATCATTCGTGCTGCAGCTGTGGTCTGTGGGAAGGGAGGGTGAAGTGGGCAGCGGCACAGCGCACAGTAGCAGGAGGGGGACCTAGGCGGAGAACCTGGCTCTGAAGACAATCAGCAGTGCACGGCATCATTTGACAAGACAAGACAAATAACATTTATATTGCGCTTTTCTCCTGGCGGACTCAAAGCGCCAGAGCTGCAGCCACTAGGACGCGCCCTATAGGCAGTAGCAGTGTTAGAGAGACTTGCCTAAGGTCTCCTACTGAATAGGTGCTGGCTTACTGAACAGGCAGAGCCGAGATTCGAACCCTGGTCTCCTGTGTCAGACGCAGAGCCCTTAAAGAGAATCTGTATTGTTAAAATCGCACAAAAGTAAACATACCAGTGCGTTAGGGGACATCTCCTATTACCCTCTGTCACAATTTCGCCGCTCCTCGCCGCATTAAAAGTGGTTAAAAACAGTTTTAAAAAGTTTGTTTATAAACAAACAAAATGGCCACCAAAACAGGAAGTAGGTTGATGTACAGTATGTCCACACATAGAAAATACATTCATACACAAGCAGGCTGTATACAGCCTTCCTTTTGAATCTCAAGAGATCATTTGTGTGTTTCTTTCCCCCTGCAGCTATCTTCCACTGAAGTGTCAGGCTGTTTCTTCCTGCAGAGTGCAGACAGCTCTGCCTGTATGTAATTCCTCAGTATGTGAAAGCCCAGCCAGCTCAGAGGAGGATTTATCCAGCTTGTAAAAGATAAGAGAGAAGCTGTCCTAATCTAAATACACAGGCAGTGTACAGAGAGGGGCCTGGAGGGGGGATATGCATCACAGAACCACAACACTGAAGAACTTGGCAGCCTTCCAGACACAGGCTGACAAGTCTGACAAGAGAGAGAGAAGTTGATTTATTACAGAGATGGTGATAGTAGAACGTGCTGCAGTAAGCCAGAACACATTAGAATAGCTTTTGGAACTTGTAGGATGATAAAAACAGGATGCAATTTTTGTTACGGAGTCTCTTTAACCTGCTGAGCGGTCTGGACGAGCTCAGCTCGTCCAACACCGCCAGAGGCTGCCGCTCAGGCCCTGCTGGGCCGATTTTTGTCAAATAAAAAGCAGCACACGCAGCCGGCACTTTGCCAGCCGCGTGTGCTGCCTGATCGCCGCCGCTCTCCGGCGATTCGCCGCGAGCAGCGGCGAAAGAGGGCCCCCCTAGCCGCCTGAGCCCTGCGCAGCCGGAACAAAAAGTTCAGGCCAGCGCTAAGGGCTGGATCGGAGGCGGCTGACGTCAGGACGTCGGCTGACGTCGATGACGTCACTCCGCTCGTCGCCATTGCGGCCTTCCTTGTTTATTCTGGGCGCCGGAGGCATCGGAAGATCGCCTCCGGAGCGCCCTCTAGTGGGCTTTCATGCAGCCAACTTTCAGTTGGCTGCATGAAATAGTTTTTTTTTTATTTAAAAAAAACCCTCCCGCAGCCACCCTGGCGATTTAATCAGAACGCCAGGGTGGTTAAAGGGACTCCGAGCAGTGCCTGTGGGTATGCCTTTAAGCATACCCACACCTAATTAATTACATCCTCACACCTACCAGCATGATGTTTGTAATTATATCCCCCTGGGTTCCTTATATTTCATTGCATTGTGCTGAATCGAGCTGCCGACTTTGGAGAAAAGTCGTCCTGTGGCCGCGATTTCGAGCGAAAACTAAAAGGCATAGGGCGGCCGTTTATATATCATTGGAAAGAGGAGAAAGAGAGCTTTAAAATGATATGCAACTTTGCATAGTTACTGCACTGCTCAGAGTCCCTTTAACCATTATACCATCCAGCCACCGCTGACAGGATGGCGAGGGCTGGTTTATGTGCTGATGGGGCCCCTTTGACTCTGAATGGGGCCCCAAGCAACTGCTTTTGTTGCCTGGTCGGTAATCCGGCCCTGTCTGTACAGCATCTGTGTGTGCAGCATCTTGCAAAGATTTTTTTCTGATGTGGAGTTCAGCTCCATAGAATAGACTGTGAAGGTATGGCTCTCATACTACATGAAGGGTGGTAAGATTGGTCTGTGATCTTTCATTTTCAAAAGACTATAGTCTGATGTGTGTATGAGCCTTAACCTCCTTGCCGTTATAAAAAATTAGCCAAAGAGGCAGCCCAGGGCTCGCTACATGATAGCCGCTGAGCGGCGGCATCCCCCCACCCAGAGAACGGGACGGGATTTCCTGCAGGCGACGGGGCGGGATGACGTACGTCGTGACGTCAGAGGGAATCCCGATCCGCCCCTTAGCGCTGCCTGGCACTGATTGGCCAGGCTGCGCAGGGGTCTGGGGCGGGGCGGGTAGCGGCGAATCGGCGGCGATCGGCGGCGATCGCGTACTACACGCAGCTAGCAAAGTGCTAGCTGTGTGTAGGAAAAAAAAATTATGCAAATCGGCCCAGCGGGGCCTGAGAAATCCTCCTGCGCAGGTTACCCCGAACTGTGTTCGGGATAACCGGCAAGGAGGTTAAGAGAGACTGCAGCAGGTTCTGCACTCAGGTCATGCTAGGCATAATGGGATTGAAGTTCACAAATCCCATCCCTACTGGCACACATTAGGCTGCATTCACCTGTGATCAATTAAACAATCAAATTGGCTGAAAAGGATTAATAGTGGGTCAGGGTAGGAACACACTAGGCAGAATCGCATATGCATTTTTCATAGCACATAGTGGAAAAACGCATATGCGATTCTGCCTAGTGTGTTCCTCCCCTCAGTTCATGCTGGACTATGTACATTTTTATGCAAATACCGTATATACTCGAATACAAGTCGACCGCATGTATAAGTTGACTCCAATATTCAACCCTCTTAAGATGGAATTTTTATTGACTCAAGTATAAGCCTACCCAGCAAAGTTAATGGCTGTACTTTGGCACCAGGAAGGGTTAATGACTGCACTTCATACATTGCATCCATTAACCCCTCCTATCCCTTCAGTGACCCAGAAACGAATAAAAAGCATTTTTTTTACTTACCCTGGGCTTCCTCCAGGCCCATAAGCATGGATGCGTCCCTCGCCATCCTCACACGTTCAGCCGCAAGCAAACCCCGGTAGATGGCTCAGTCGGGCTCAGTCTGACTGAGTGACATCAGCAGGGGCCCTCTGTGCTTGCGTAGAATGTCCGCACATGTGCAGAAGGCCCCCTGCTGATGTCACAAAGCCGCTTACCGGAGCAGATTGCGGCTTAACGGAGGACCGCAGTAGGGCGGCGAGGGACGCGTCTATGCTTATGGGGTTGGAGGAAGCCCCGAGTAAGTAAAAAAAAATGCTTTTTATTCATCTCTGGGTCACTTTAAGTGCAGCCAATACCTCCTCCAGGCCCCCAAGTGCTGCAATTATTCACTCCCTTTTATGCAGCGCAGTATTTCCCCCCTGCCCCTTTCCTTGTTAATTGTTGTGGCCAGGACATTCAGGCCTAGTTCACATCTAAACTCGAAATCACAAACGCAAGCATTTTGCGATTTTGTGCGCAATTTTTTTAAGCATTTCCTGGCGCTCCACTGCATGCTGAGTTTTTTTTAAGCGCTTTTCTAAGCACTTTTTTCAGAGCGATTTTTTTTAATTATTTTTTTATTCACTCCCTGACGCAAGTCAGGAAGTAAACTCTTTGACCCGGAAAATAATAAATACAACGTATTTATTCTTAAAAACGCAATTGCTGCACAAAGTGATTTTGTGAGCGTTTGCGTTTTTCCTACACCTTCCATTGAGGCAAAATCGCCTCAAAAATGCTACAGGCACCGCTTTTCTGAGCGGATCGGAAACGAGCCGCTCAGATGTGAACTCTCTCATAGGGAGTCATTGCACAACCGTTTCTAGGGCGATTTTGAAAATCGCCAGAGCTTGAAAAAATGCCGAAATCTACCTGGATGTGAATGAGCCCTGAGACCTTTGTTTTCTTGGCATTTCCTTATTTATTTATTTATTTAATTTATTTATTGTATTTATAAAGTGCCAACATATTACACAGCGCTGGACATTAGTTTAGTTACAGACAATATTTAGGGGTGACATACAGCAATACGACAATACAGGAATACAAGAAAGACCAGATCACGCAGCACAGTAGGAGTACAAGGTAATGCTTAGTCAGTTACTGGATGGGAGCGTGGAGATTAGGCAAGTTAGGTTCACCCAGATGCCTAGCATGGGTTCACAGTAATGGAGGTGCATGATCAGCTAGGACACAAGAGGAGGAGAACCCTGCCCAAAGGCTTACAATCTAGAGGGAGAGGTAAGGACATGGAAGGTAGGGGACCAGAGTTCAGCTGTAGGTTTAGGCCCGGTTCACACTTGCGGTGGCCCTCCGGAATCGCCGTGCCGGAGCCGCACCGCCTGCAGAACGGACGGAACGGACGCACGGCATAGCAATTAAAGCCTATGCGTCCGTTCACATGGGTCCGTTCTAAAGAACCGGAGCCGGACCGGATCCGGGCCGGATCCGGACTCCGGCCTCCGTTCCAACATGCGCTATTTTTTCATCCGGCCCCTCCGGCAGCCGTATCCGGGGCGGAGCCGGACTGCACCATCCGGCCAATACAAACAAATGGGAACCGGAGGCCGCACAACACACTGGCTGAGAAATCCGGATCTTCTACCCCACTTCCTATGCGGATTTTTGCGGCGATATTGGCTGGGGACACATGGGCAAGCATTTTGGAGTGGAGCAGCACGAGCTGGAGGTGTTGGCAGGATGTTGGCAGCATGTCGGAGGTGGAGGTGAGTGCTAAACAGCAGAGGGCCTGATTCCACAGGTCCCCCTTCTGCTGACCTCCCAGACCCCAACATTTTTTTTTTTTTTACGTATATTTTGCCAAACGGATCCGGATCGCATCCTGATTGCCACCTGATGCAACCTGACCGGATCCGGATCGGATCCGGATCAGAACCGTACGGTTCCGATCCGGATCCGGTCCGGATCCGGTCAGGTCATCCGGTCCGTTTGGCAAACAACCGCTAATGTGAACCGGGCCTTAGAGCACTTGTGAGGGGTAGTAGGCCAGAGTGAAAAGGTGAGTTTTGAGGGCCTTCTTGAAGATGTTGAAGGAGGGGGCTGCCCTAATGGGTGGAGGTAGGGAGTTCCATAGTGTTAGAGCAGCTCTTGAGAAGTCCTGGGGGCGTGCATGGGACTGGGTGATGCGGGGGGCGGTCAGGCAAAGTTCATTGGAAGAGCGGAGTGAGCGGCTAGGTGTGTACCTCTGAGTAAGATCGGAAATGTAGGTTGGACAGGTTTTGTGGACATATAAACAAATAGGTTAAAAAGCGCTGCATACAAAAGTCACAAAAATCCATAGAAGTTTTGCTATTCAGTGCATAAGTCCGCCAATGATGTGGCCACACGTGAAGTTCATCTTAAACTGGAATTGCTAGGGTTCACTCCCCCCTTCAGGTCCCCACTCACCGGATATGGCGGCCTATATGGGCCCGTCACAGCGTCTGAGGTATTGGCCACCTCACAGCCTCTCGATCCGATGTCTGTCTCTCGTGTATGGGCAAGATGTCAGCAGCTTCAGTGCAACCCGGTACCAATATTAGCACCAAAAGAAAAGCAGAAACGCTCACATGGCATAAAAAAATCCACTGTTTATTTATTAAAAAAATGTCATATATGACAATAAAATATGTGCAAATGACACAAAAGATAAAAAATTTATAGTAAAAGACAGCGGTATGCTTGGTGGGCCTTAGGCTGGGTCTGACAGACTCTTGCGCAGATTGACTTGTGCTAAAAAAAATATTACCTGTGTCCTCGCAATAGTAATTGGCCTCACCGCTAGCAGCCCCGCCGAGATAGCTCAAGAGATCAGCGTGCACCGACGTTCCGCGTCCGGTGACGTCACACGCTCAGCACGTCGCTACGGAGCTTGCACACAGCTGGGTAGCGCTCTGCTTGTCAATTAATTATTTTTGGCATATGAATCATTGGTGTTAATAGATGTTATAATAGAAATTAGTGGGTGAGCGCTTATCTATTTGTTTAAGGTTTTGTGGACAGATTTGTAGGTCAGACACAGTATCTTGAATCTGATTCTGGACTGGATAGGAAGCCAGTGGAGGGATTCAAGGAGGGGATCCGCCATGGTGGAGCGATGGGAGCAGTGGATAATTCTGGCTGCCGCATTTATGATGGACTGCAGTGGGGCTATTCGGGTCATAGGGAGACCAGACAGAAGGACATTGCAGTAGTCAAGAGTCGAGGCGGGAAATTATGAGGGCATGGATGAGGAGTTTGGTGGTAGCAGAGGTCAGGAAAGGGCAAATCTTACAGATGTTACGAAGGTGGAAGTTGCAGGACTTTGTGAGGTTTTGGATGTGGGGAGTGAAGGAGAGTGCAGAGTCCAGGGTGACACCCAGACAGCGGGCTTGAGAGGTAGGGTGAATGGTAGTGTGGTTAACAGTGACATACACATCTGGGAGGTTCATGGATGGTCGGGGTGGGAAGATCATACATTCCGTTTTGTCTAGATTTAGTTTCAGGAACCTAGCAGACATCCAGGAGGAAATGGCTGATAGACATGAGGAGACCTTGTCCATGGTAGTGGTGGATATGTCAGGGGTGTGGAGGTAGATCTGGGTGTCATCTGCATACAGATGATAGTTAAAACCCATGGAGGAGATAACCTTGCCAATGGAGGATGTGTATAGGGTGAACAGTAGGGGACCAAAGACCGAGCCTTGAGGGACTCCCACCGAGAGGTGGTTGGGGGTGGACTAGGACTCATTGAAGGCGGTCGTGAAGGAGCGGTTGGAGAGGTAGGATGAAAGCCAGGTCAGGGCGAGATCGTGAATGCCCATGGACTGGAGGAGTAGGTAGGAGTAGGAGTAGTTTTTACCTTCAGCTTTAGCTAAGGCAAGGTCATTAACCACTTTGGTGAGAGCAGTTTCGGTTGAGTGGGCAGGCCGAAATCCAGTTTGCAGTGAGTCTAGCAGTGAGTTGGCATTGAGGTACTGGGTCAGGCGTTTGTGAACCAGACGCTCAAGGAGTTTTGAGGCAAAGGGGAGGAGGGAGATAGGACGGTAGTTGGAGGGTAACGAGGGGTCGAGGGAGGGTTTCTTGAGCAGGGGTAGTACAGTGGCCTGCTTGAAGTCTGAGTGGAAGGTGCCTGTGGATAGGGAGAGGTTAAACAGGGTAGTGAGGACTGGGGTCAATTCCGTGAAGTGAGGCTGGAGTAAATCAGAAGGGATGGGGTCAAGGGGGGAAGTAGTGGTATGGGAAGTCTGCAGTAGGTGGTTGACTTCCTCAGTGGTAGTAGGAGTGAAGGAGGTGAGGGGAGGATAGGGTGGAGGAGGATCTGGTTGGGAGAGGGTGGGAGGTGAAGATTGAAGATTGGATATTTCCTGACGGATGGAGACAATTTTGTTCGTGAAGTGGGTGGCTAAATCTGTGGCAGAGAAGGAGGAAACGGAGGGTGGGGGAGGGGGTTTAAGCAGGGAGTTGAAAGTGACAAAAAGACGCCGGGGATTGGAAGCTTGTGCTCCGATGAGCTTGGTAAAGTATTCCTGCTTCACATGAGCAAGGGCAGTGTGGAACTGCAGCAGGTTAGTCTTGTACTGTAGGAAATCCTGGTTAAGTCTAGTTTTTCTCCATTTCCGTTCAGTGGCGCGTGTTTTCCTCTGGAGGTTGCGAGTATGGGTAGTGCGCCAGGGCTGGGGGTTAGGTGGTCGGTTGCGGCGGAATATTGGTGGAGCAGCTTTCTCTAGGGCTGATGAGAGAGTTTGGCGATACTGAGCTGCAGCAGGATTAGGACAGGTTAGGGTGGGGAGAGTGGAGGAGAGGGCATGGAGGGGGTCAGCAAGGACGCTGGGGTTGAGCTTGCGTAGGTCTCACTGCCATCGACCAGGTGGGTGGGGGGTTAGTTTGGAGGTGCCTTACGTGAGGAGGTTGAAGGTGAGAAAGTGATGGTCTGAGAGTGGAAAGGGTGCGATGTCAAGGTCTCATTGCAATGGCACTATCTCATTGGAATTTGTAAGTTCTCACCTTGTATGCACGAGTTTCCTCTGGGCACTCCGTTTTCCTCCCACATCCCAAAAACATACAGATAAGTTAATTGGCTTTCCCCTACATTGGCCCTAGACTACAATACATGCATTACACGATACATATATAGACATATGACTATTGTAGAGATTATATTGTGAGTCCCTCTGAGGGACAGTTAGGCCTCTTTCACAGTGGGACGGTGCGTTTGATGCGACGTTAAGGTCGCATAACGCTCCCCTAATGCAATGCATTGAAAGACTATAACTTGGACGTTATTTAGCCCTGCGTTTGGTGTGCCGTTTTCGTCGCACAGTGATGGAACGAAAACGGCGCATGCGTTACATTTTTTTTTTAAACCTTACTGAGCATGTGCAACATACATAACGCAGCAAATGTATTGCTAAACGCACAGCATGCAGCACTTTCTAAATATTGCTACACGTTACACACAACGCAACATGTGCACTGTGAATGTCGCACAGACTTAATATTGCTGTTCGTTAGTCCACGTTAAAACATTTTTTTAACGTGCGACTTTAACATCGCACTGTGAAAGAGGCCTTGAGCAACAAGACAATATACAGTACTCTGTACAGCTCTGTGGACGATGTCGGCGCTATATAAATACTAAATAATAATAATAGACATGGCCATCACTACTATATTTTCTTCATCGTCTTCCAGCTCGGAAATATGTACCGTAAGAAATACCATTAATTATACAGAACAACAAGCAGTGACTGTCTTTTCTACACAAAACATTGCCTGCTAATTGCTGTCGGCCATTGTAGGGATCACATCATCATCAGCCAGTGATTGCTGGCAAATGCTCATTAGCTATTTAATTGCTATCTTACACACCCATCGGAAACGCCTCTTCTGTGGCAAAGGTCAGTGTTTGCAGAATTGCAGATGATTAGTGATGATTGCCGTGCATATCTGCTTTCATAAATCAACCTTATAAAACCTGCGTTGGTGTGTTTCATACACATGGATAGATTGCACTAGATGACTTTCAGCAAAATGGTGCCCTGACTTGCCATTCTTGCTGGCAACGTGGAATAACTACCTGATTAGTAGTCTGGACGCAGTGCAAATTTTCTGTACGCAGAGCAACATGACACTTAAACAGAAACTTTCTGTAAGAACTTATAAAAAGTGACAGTGGCAGTATCTTTGCAGTCTTGGCAAGGTTATTACTTATACAGGAAGTCCCCAACGTGCAAACACCCGACATACGACCCGCCTATACGAACGGCCTGCCAATCCCTTCACACCTTCACAATGACATCACCCCTTCGTCCTGGGGATTCAGTGCTGGAAGGCCCCGAACACCGGGGAGGTAAAGATTTACCTACCCCAATCCAGCGCAGCGGCTTTCCGATCGGGCTCAGGCGGAAATAGCCAAACCCGATCGGGTCCGCTCTACTGCACAGACGACTCGCATCTGCCCAGGGGAGCAGACCAGATCGGGCATGGCTATTTCCGCCTGAGCCCATCGGAAAGCATCTACTGCGCCTGCGCTGGAGCTGGGGAAGGTACATATTGCAGGCGCTACTGCACCTGCGCCACAGCCGATATCCTTGTCGGCTGTGGTTTTGGGTGCTTCCAGCCCTGGATAGCTGGGATGGGGAAGTCTCATTAGGATCCAGAGGCTATCCCCCAGGGAAGGGGGGGAGGGGTTCTTACAGATTCTTTAAATTTTATTTACGTTTTACTTTTTGGCCACAAGATGGCAATATACACTATCCTAGGTTACCAGCAAGTGTTCAGTCTTTTTTTTTTTTTTTTTTTTTTACTTTACTTTTCAGTTTCACTATTATGAATGAACATGGCTCCTGATTAGAGTCATGTTCATTCATATAAAGGTACTTTGCTTGGCTCAGGGAACACATGTTCCAGTTCACCAATCTCCGAACTGTAAGTCCCACCGTGAAGGAGCAGCGGGAGCATGCACGCACCCGCTGCTGATTGACAGGACATACCAGTATGTCCTGATTGTGTTAGGGAGACTCAAACTGGACCAATAAAAATGTCCACTTTCAGACCACCGGGGTCACACAATCTACCAGTTCCTAGCTGCTTGGGACCTTCTCCCCTCCCTCTCCACTTCAAGGCATGCCCCAGAAAATAGGCTGCAGTCCTCTAGGGCATAATCCAGGCCTCTGTTAGCTAAAATGACCTTGTTTTTCTGTTGTTTTTTTCTAGATCAGAATCAATTTATTTCGCTAAGTACAGTAAGATTGCACTTACAAGGAATTTGTCTTGGCAGTTGCTTAACAAACACAAACAAAAACATTACAAGGACAGACAGTATATATATTACAAGTCAAGGACAGTATGTAAGTATAGTGGCAGTAGATGCCAACCTTCATTGTCATTGATTGTTGTATACAATAATTTGTATCAGAGCAGGGACAAGGTCCTCCAGCACCCAAGGCTGAGACACCAAAGTGCGCCCCTCCATCCCTCCCACCCCAGCTGTCACACACTGATTGCTATTAGACTAAGAGGGCCACAGGGCCCACAACCTCCCCAACACCTTAATATCTAGTTATCTGTCTTGCAGTCACTGCTATGTATCCCCTTTTCATATTTCTTTCTGCTTCAAACACAATTAGGAATGAAAGCTGAATGAATTGTGCGCCCCCTCCTACACTGCGCCCTGAGGCTGGAGCCTCTCCAGCCTATGCCTCGGCCCGGCCCTGATTTGTATTGCAATATTTTTATTTTTTTTTACTCTGTACACTCTACATGAAAATTAATAACATTCTTGAAACACAAAATGTCCAGTTTCAGTTAAAAGGTTAAACTTCAACTGCCCCATCAGTTAAAAAATCTGCATTGGAAGCGACTGTAGACGAGAAGGAGTAAATTAGATCTGGGCTTGCGCAAGCTCAGAACTGCGGATGCTCAGTAGAAGGAAGTGCTCACGCAGGAAAGAAAGAAGGTGGGCACGTGTTTTATTGGGCATGCGGTTCAGAACTTGTGCATTCCCAGGTCAGAATCGCTTGTAGAACGGGGAGTGGGAAGGACCTTGAAGACAACGAGCAGCAGGAAAACAGTCACTAGTAAGTACTCTGGCTCAACAGATTTTTTTTATTTTAAAGTTTAGGCACACTTCAAGGAAACACAAGGTGAAAATAAACTGAGTTAAACAATTGTATGTATCCTCCTTCTCCTAAAAAATGACCTTTTTTTTAGATATGCCACAGTTTAATTTTATTTTTAAATTGACTTTTTAAATGTTTTTCTTATTCATTGTCTCTGCTCAATGGTACATGAAGTATGTCAGAGCTAAATAACTATTGAACCTTTTTATCTCTTTGCTGCTCTCAGAAGCCATTTTCTGCCAGACAAGTGTTTTATGGACGTAATTCCTTATCAAAGAGGGTTACACTAGTCTGACTCAGTCCCAACCCGGACAGAAACTGTCATTTGCATACCTGATTTTTAACTCTTTCAGGCAGAGAAAGAAAAAAGCAACACAGCATAGTTAAAGGACAACTGAAGTGAGAAGAATATGAAGGCTTCCATATTTATTTACTTTAACCAATACCAGTTGCCTGCCTGGCAGCCCTGCTAATCTATTCGGCTGTAGAAGTGTCTAAATAACACTAGAAACAAGCATGCAGCTAATCTTGTCAGCTCTGACAATAATGTCAGAAACACCTGATCTGCTGCATGCTTGTTCAGGGTCTATGGCTAAAATTATTAGAAGCAAAGGTGCAGCAGGACAGCCAGACAACTTGCATTGCTTAAAAGGGAATAAATATGGCAGCCTCCACATCCCTCTCACTTCAGTTGTCCTTTAACCTTCCTAACGTTAAGGACGAGCGTGGGTTGCTGATATTGGTGAGGACGAGTCAGGCTCGTCCATGCTGCCAGGGAGATTTCTAGCTGCTCTGCGCCGCCGGTCCCCGGGCGTCACTGTGAGTTGAGCAAAGTGGGCATAACTCACCAGAGGCTCTCTCCCAGCGATGATCGCTCATTCTCCACCGCCGTTCAGCTCCGGCGTTCCATCATTACAACATACCCAACAAAATAGCATACAAATGTTACTGAGCATGTGCAAAGCCATGCAGTGCATACATTAACCTCATAATACCCACCAGCAGCACTAGCAGTGCAACTTGAGTTTCCAGTTTGAAGCCCATCGAGCAGAGAGGGTCCTGGTGTGTAATGTTCATTATCCATGTGGACTCACATGTCCCCCAATTTCCATTGCTATTCATGCTCCCCAATTTCCATTGCTTTGGCAATGCCTGTATGTATCTTGGCCATGCCAATACATGCCAATACAGCTATTTTTGATTTGATTGTTTTGGATAGAACACAATGGTGTCCGAGCAAAGCTAGGACCGAGCTTGCAGCCCAGCGAGTGGGCAAGGGGGCATTGATTCCATTTCTTTAATTGAAAATGTATGGTATTTAGACAATGTATTGACATTGATTCCACTAAAGTGAGGTATATCACTTTAAATGTATGGTATTTCAACAATGCATGCTAGTTTGTTGGAACCCCCGGACTACTGTTTACAGTAGGGGATGCGGCTTGATGACCTCATCAAGCTGCGTCCCCGGTAATGTGAACAGTAGCCCGGAGCTTCGAAGGAGAATGGTCGATCATTGCAAGAGAAAGCCTCTGGTGAGTTATAACCCCCAACTCATCTCACATCAAGAGGGAGGGTGGCAGCACCTATAGCTGCCTTACCTATACTGTGGAACCTATAGCTGGCATACCTACACTGTGGCACCTATAGCTACCTTACTGTATTGCCACACAAATGCGCCCCCTTGAGGGGAGATGCCATTTTGTACTTGTGAGCCATTTTGTGTTTCAGTCTGACAAATGAATCTGTTCATTTAGGTCTAGACCAGGCATGGGCAAACTTGGCCCTCCAGCTGTTAAGGAACTACAAATCCCACAATGCATTTGCCTTTATGAGTCATGACTGTGGCTGTCAGACTCTTGCAATGCATTGTGGGACCTGTAGTTTCTTAACAGCTGGAGGGCCAAGTTTGCCCATGCCTGGTCTAGACCCTCTTAACACTTGTTTACAAGGAACTAATACAAGATGAGTGTATGAGTCATATGTCACTTATGTACAATTAGTACAAAGTGCTCTTATATAAGGAATGCAGCACTGATCTGACCCATGATTTAAAATCCCTTATTAATGTACTAAAAACCGATGATTGCCTTTTAGTATGAAGATGGGGACATTGGGGGACTTTTTAGCCATACTGCATGAATTTAGGATGATTTAGAAGAGGGTCGTAAATTTAGTTGTTGTATTCCAGAGGGAATATCTAATTGTTTAGATGAGAGAAAAGCCATTTAGAAAAGGCTATAAATCTGTCAGCTACATGTCTGACCGGAATTTGGCTCAGTTAATGCCGTTCTAGCCATTATGAGTTGTTGAGAGTCTCGAGGGGTTTTATCATACTCTGTAGTTCTCTATGGAGTATGATAAGATATAAAACCCGCTACTATTTTGAGATGCCAGAATAATCTCGACTCTTGGCTAAGCTGGCCACCTAGCTAAGTGTCACTGCCTAATTGTCGCCTGAGGAACTTCTCATCTATCGCAGGGGAAGAGTCGCTCTCGTAGGAGGATAGAAGATACTACAACCTTGAGTGGGACACCTAGAAAACACAAGGTAATGTGTTTATAATACTTATTATTATTATGTTATTATGCTCTTATTGTTTGTCTTCTTTCAAATAACTTGGTATTTTCCATCATAGTGTGTATCACTCCATCTTCCAGCGCATGCCTTCAGGAGTAAGATTCCGGTCAATCGCTACCAAAACCTCTAGACACAGGAACAGTTTTTTTCCTCAAGCGGTAGCCATACTTAATGCTGAACCACGTTAGAGCTGCTAGGACTGAAAGTAATCAGCACAGAACTAAACATGAACAATTCTCACATTGCTTACTGCCACTATACTTATAACGTCCTTAACTTGTAATATTCACACTGTCTGTCCTTGTATTGTTTTTGTTTGTGTTTGTTAAGCAACTGCCAAGACAAATTCATTGTAGGTGCAAACTTACTTGGCGAAAATAAATTGATTCTGATTCTGATTCTGATGTGTTAACTTTATTGGTTGTGTCTGGTGATTGGAGGAATCAGAAAGAACCTGCAATTGCTACCTGTTGAAGTAGTATCACTTTTTCTGTATCAATACACTTACCTATACTGGGGACACTCAAACCTTGCTTACCTATACTGTGGAACCTATAGCTGGCTTACCTATACTGTGGAACCTATAGCTGGCTTACCTATACTGTGGCATCTATAGCTGCCTTACCTATACTGTGGGGACACTCATACCTGGCTTACCTATACTGTAGAACGAATAGCTGACATACCTATACTGTGGCACCCATAGCTGCCTTACCTATACTGGGGACACTCATACCTGGCTTACCTATACTGTGGCACCCATAGCTGCCTTACCTATACTGGGGACACTCATATCTGGCTTGCCTATACTGTGGCACCCATAGCTGCCTTACCTATACTGGGGACACTCATACCTGGCTTACCTATACTGTGGCACCCATAGCTGCCTTACCTATACTGTGGACACTCATACCTGGCTTACCTATACTGTGGCACCCATAGCTGCCTTACCTATACTGGGGACACTCATGCCTGGCTTACCTATACTGCAGAAACTATAGCTGGCTTGCTTATACCGGGGCACCTATAGCTGGTTAACCTATACTGGAACTTATACTCACCATTGGCATGCTGATCCCTCATCGTGTACCGATAGCTTTCCCGGTATCCTCTTTCATGTCCCTCGGCGTATTTGCTTCTCTCTCAGCAATTACATGTTCCCCGGTGATTGGTGTTGATGACGCCAGGGTCACGCAGCGTCATAATTATCTGGCGGCAAACTAATTTCTTTCTGTATTGAATTCAATATATAAAAAAAATAGGAAGTACAGAAAAAATGCTTGACCCGTAATGCTTTTCCTTTCCTTCCCATTCCCTTTATTGCTTTTTGAATCACTGGATATGTCTATTGGCATGTTGTGGGTCCCCCACTCATGGACCATCCCTTAATCTTCCCTACCCTACTTTACCCTACATTTTCCTTCACCTCTCTATCCCTTATGAAAAAGTAATTATTCAAGTATACTAGTTTAACAATGTGTTCTTCAGTTAAGACAATTGATATATTTTTCTGTTAACTTGCTTTTCTTTTTTTCTGTTTTTATCTTGCATACCCCCTGCGTGGGGATTATTATGCTTTTCCACATGTTAAACATTTTGATTTATATCAATAAACACCCTTGAAACGAAAATTATTTGAAATTAATTGAACCACATTTTGCACAGAAATCCTGGGGAAATTGATCGCCAGGGAGGTTAATTGTATGCTTGGCACTGCACATACACATGTCTGTCTCATCATGTCACATGACACCTCATGTTTCTTTTCAGGTGCGCTTTAAAAGAATCAAGAAAACCTCTTCTCCACAGCTTTCCAGACGCCTCAATGACACTTGGGTACCTCGAATAATGAGGCACTAAGGGATGCAGGGGAGACTAGAAGGCAGAAGACAGAAAGAGGCGCAGTATAGTATGATGAGACACAAGGTATACAGTAAAATGCACTGGGTTATATCGCTTATCTTTTTATAAGAAGCATTTATTACTGACATAAACGTCTTCTTTTTTCAGTTAGGGCCTTTTTCGCACTAGAGCAGGAGAATGCACATGAAAGACAAGTGCGTTCTGCAATAGTCTCTCCTCATCACATGCCATGCGTTTTTAGTGCGATTGTAAAGTGCAAATTGTGTGTACATACACTAGGCCGATTACCCACCGATCGACAGCATATTCGATCACTGGGATCGAATCTGCTGTCACATCGTTCACCCTAAACGCTAAATTTCGATCTATTTCGTCCCGAAATAGATCAATCCCATCGATCGCTCCATGCGGGAAATTACCGCCGATCACCCGCGGTACGGGAGCGCATCACTAGCGGCGTACAATCGACGCAGGTATACATTACCTGAAGCTGGCTCCCGGAATCTTCTCCGCATCACCTCCCGGCTCCCGGGCTGGCATCTTCTTCGCATCACCTTCCGCATCCCGGCATCCATGTACAACTTCCTGTGTCACTGCAGTGACAGCGGAAGTACAAATAGAGAGCGCTCTATTTGAACTTCCGCTGTCACTGGAGTGACAGAAAGTTATACTCAGATGCCGGATGTCGTGATGCGGAGAAGATGCCAGCCGGGAGGTGATGCGGAGAAGATGTCAGCCGGGAGGTGATGCGGAGAAGATGCCCGGGACCAGGCTTCAGGTAATGTATGCGGGGGGGGGGGGGGGCAGGCAGCTCAGCAGATGGTGAATCGGTTTCAGGCTGAAATCGATTCACAGTCGGTTTGCAGTAAAGGCAGCCATACAATCCCTCTCTGATCAGATTCGATCAGAGAGGGATCTATCTGTTGGTCGAATCTGATAGCAAATCGACCAGTGTATGGCCACCTTAAATGTAATTTAAACTTTACCTGAACTCTTGCACAGGACAGAAGCAAAACAGAGAGAAATGTACCCTGTATGTATTTGGAGAGTTAAGCCTGTCTAATTACCCCTCATCTGTGACTGATCACCACTGTAATTTGATCTTTTCAGCTGTGTCAGCTCAGGAATCTCCTCTGCCACAGCATAGCAGCTAATTTGTAAACACAGGATGGTAACCCTATGTCTGCTTCCATAAAAGCAGGAAGTAGACAAACTGCAGATTTATTGCAGGATTTGTATCAGCTGTTAGAAAGAAATGTTTTCTTTAATACTGTTGCTTATCTTTTAGAGCAGAGAGGAAGATCTGAGTTAGGGCTTGTTCACACTGCAGACGTTTTTGTCTTTTTTTCGCCGGCGTGCAGTATTTAAAAACGCCCCTCGACCACGTGGACTATGAATGTCTATGAGAAGGTTCATATCAGCGCGGGTCGTGCCATGTCTGTTCAGTAAAGCAGTGCATGGACTGTTTTTGAAGCGACTCCGCCTCAATGGAAAGTATAGGAGCAACGCAAAACACTCACAAAATCGTTTTGTGTAGCGTTTGTGTTTTTAAGAATAAAAACATTGTATTTATTATTTTCCGGGTCAAAGAGTTCACTTCCTGACTTGCGTCAGGGGGTGAATTACAAAACTGCTCAGAAAAACCGCTTAGAAAACCGCTAAGCACTAAAAGGTATCGCCCACCCAAGCGCCGGGAATTGGAAAAAAAGACGCCTCAAAAACAGCCCAGCACAGCGGACACACGAGCCGAACGCAATGTGAACATGGCCTAAAGGTCCGCTTTAACTGCATGGGGCATAAAAGCAATCACATAAAAACAGGCGCTTCTGGCAGAAACAGCATGCTGCAATTTACATTATGCCATTGGCATGATCAGCAAATAGCATCAGGGGCTACTGTACACACACTAGATCTCTCAGCAGGGGTGCTCTTTATTGGCTACATTTCATCTAGTGTGTGGACATTTTAGAAGCTGTTAAACCCCGGGTGTGAAATGACTTCTAAACTAAGCACTGTGTTTTTCCCCAGCTGTTGTCAGCAATAGAGAGCAGCTACACAGCACGGCGGGGTAGGGGATAGCAACCTAGAAATAAAAAAACACATATATAAGTAGATAAATACTAGTTCTACTTATATAACAGATGTATTGCACTGTGCACATTATTCCTGTGAATTTTATAAAGGAAAAGCAGAGAATCCTATTCTGGGCAGTTTCCATCTTTGTTACCTTTGACCTCCTGACATCATTTCCTCCCTCAATTAAATGGCCAGTGCTCCTAAGGTATGTGATAACTCCGAACCATAACAGCAGAAAAAGTTTTGAATGCAGGATTAGCATCTCAATCACTTAAAGGGGAACTGAAGAGAGAGGTATATGGAGGCTGTCATGTTTATTTCCTTTTAATCAATACCAGTTGCCTGGCAGCCCTGCTGATCCTCTGCCTCTAATACTATTAGCCATAGCCCCTGAACAAGCATGCAGCAGATCAGGTGATTCAGTGGTTCAGACTTATAAGTCTGATCTGACAAGACTAGCTGCATGCTTGTTTCTGGTTTTAATCAGATACTACTGCAGAGAAATAGACCAGCAGGGCTGCCAGGCAACTGGTATTGATTAAAAGGAAATAAACATGACAGCCTCCATATACCTCTCTCTTCAGTTCCCCTTTAATACGCTCAGACCAGTTGCTGTTGAAATTTGATTTTTTTTATGGTGACAATTCTGCTTTAAATGTTATTATGCTGTTGCTTATCTTTTAGAGCAGAGAGGAAGTTCTGTGTTCAGGTCTGCTTTAAACACTTTTTTTCTGCTTGCCCCTAGATATAGTATGCCTATTATAGTTTTGTCCGATAAAACATTTCTATGGGAAATAAACCATATTCCATGTGTGCTGTCAACATGTCCCCTTCAGTGTGCTGTGGTGGCTGCTAATGAGTGGCTGCTGCTGCTGCTGCTGCTGCTGCTGACATAGTGGCTACTGCTAATGAATGGCTGCTACTGACATAGTGACTGCTGCTGCTGACATAGTGGCTACTGCTAATGAATGGCTGCTACTGACATAGTGGCTACTGCTGCTGACATAGTGGCTACTGCTAATGAATGGCTGCTACTGACATGGTGACTGCTGCTGCTGACATAGTGGCTACTGCTAATGAATGGCTGCTGCTGACATAGTGGCTACTGCTGCTGACATAGTGGCTACTGCTAATGAATGGCTGCTACTGACATGGTGACTGCTGCTGCTGACATAGTGGCTACTGCTAATGAATGGCTGCTACTGACATAGTGACTGCTGCTGCTGACATAGTGGCTACTGCTAATGAATAGCTGCTACTGACATAGTGACTGCTGCTGCTGACATAGTGGCTACTGCTAATGAATAGCTGCTACTGACATAGTGACTGCTGCTGCTGACATAGTGGCTACTGCTAATGAATGGCTGCTGCTGACATAGTGGCTACTGCTAATGAATGGCTGCTACTGACATAGTGGCTACTGCTGCTGACATAGTGGCTACTGCTAATGAATGGCTGCTACTGCTGCTGACATAGTGGCTACTGCTAATGAATGGCTGCTGACATAGTGGCGGCTGCTGATATAGTGGCGGCTGCAGGCATAAGTGGCTACTGCTGACATAAGTGGCTACCCTTCACTCATCAGGTCCAGGCCCATGTATCTGTGTTTCCTCCCCCTCCACTGGGACTTCAGCTGCCATTTTCCATTGTGCCATAGTAATCACCATAGGACTACAAAAATGACTGACATTTCCTAGTACATACTGAGTATACACTATGGTGGCCATTTCTCTGTAGTTCTATACTAATTCCTATGGGATTGCAGGAGATCGGAGGGTAAGTGGTGACACAGGTTGGCCCTAAACATTGGTGCATGTGGCCCCACAGTAACAGCCTGTGGGCTACATGCAATGAAAATCTCACAGGAGTTTTGCAGGCCACTGAAAAAAGCTTGGCGGGCCACATTTGGCCCTCGGGCTGGACTCTGGAAACCCCTGATGTATTTAGTCATGTAAAGTACATGCCGTCACTTGGAACAGGTGGCAGTCGCGTATGGAGACAGAACACAGCAGGAGCATGACGGCGGAAAGGGGAGTGTGTGTTCTGCTGCCAACGATCTGTACAGATCCCGGGGCAGAATGTTTGGCACTAGTTCACTTTAGAGGACCCAGCAGGAAACTTCATGAGGAAATTCTGCCAACATGAGGGAGATTGGCACCCTCTAAAACTGCTACCGTAGGTTTCCGATCGGTTGTAGTAAACTATGCCCACATTATTTGGTCAATCACAAGGCTTTGTGTTATAGGAGGGTACTGTGATTGGAGAACTGTACCCTATGAGGTTTCCTATTGGGTCCCCTAAAGTGAACTAGTGCTGAATGTTTTAGATGGGTGGGAGACCTGGGGAGTCCGCCGCTGTGCACCCCACCGACCCCCTTTCAAACGTAAGCTTTTAGTCTGAAGCGATCAAGAGTTTTGTTCAGGCAGCCATATTGCTGGATCAATCGCTAGCAGATTTCATCATTATGATCTAATCTGGGAAAACTGACAAGTGTATGGGCACCTTAAAGAGACTCTGTAACCTTAAAAAGATCCCCTGGGGGGTACTCACCTCGGGTGGGGGAAGCCTCGGGATCCTAATGAGGCTTCCCACGCCGTCCTCTGTCCCACGGGGGTCTCGCTGCAGCCCTCCGAACAGCCGGCGACAGACCCGACTGTAAAATCAATATTTACCTTTGCTGGCTCCAGCGGGGGCGCTGTGGCTGCTTTCCGCTCCGAACTACACGGAAATACCCGATCTCAGTCGGGTCCGCTCTACTGCGCAGGCGCCGGAAACTTGCGCCTGAGCAGTAGAGCAGACCCGACGGCGATCGGGTATTTCCGTGTAGTTCGGAGCCGACAGCCGTCAGAGCGCCTGCGCAGGAGCCGGGAAGGTAAATAATGACATCATCTTGTACGGAGGGCTGCAGCAAGATCCCCGTGGGACAGAGGACGGCGTGGGAAGCCTCATTAGGATCCGGAGGTTTCCCCCACCCGAGGTGAGTACCCCCCAGGGGATCTTTTGATGTTACAGATCCTCTTTAAAGGGAAGGTCCGGGTTGAATAAAAAAATCTACTTACCTGGGGCTTACTCCAGCCCCTGGCAGCCGTCTTATGCCCTCGCCGCAACTTCCGATGGCTCCCGGTCCCCTTCCGTGCAAATGCCGACCTTACCAGGTTGGCATCTTACTTGCACTCTAGTATGCGGGTTACGGAGACGAACTGATAGTGCCAACCTGGCGAGGTCGGCATCTGCACCTGAGGGGACCGGGAGCCACCAGAGCTGCGGTGAGGACACAGGTGGCACTACTTTAGGGAACCAAGCAGGAAACCTCATAAGGAAAAGTTCTCCAATCACAGGACCATCTTACAGCACAAAGCGTCGTGATTGGCCTAATAGTGTGGGCATATTATCACTACAACTAAAACCTAGCAGTTTGACAGAGTGCTGTCCACCCAATCACATTAGTGCAATTTCCCTATGTGGTGTCCTATTGGGTCCTCTAAACTAGACTAGCGCTGACCAGGGGGGTCCTTCGGTCATTCCAAAATCTACCACCTAACCACCTCCTTTTGAACAAGAGCTTTCCGTCTGGAGTGATGAATAGTTTTGGTTGATTTTGGCCAGGAAATCGATCAAAATTACGATTGAACAGCCATTTTGCAGCATCAATCTCCACAGCGTGCATTATGCAACTGACCACCACTGTGAGCCCAGCCTCTGGCTTGTTTCAAAGCAAACCTGTGAGGTTTGCTACAGAGTGAATTAAACACACTTTTAAGTAGAAAAATCCAGTACATATATTCACATTGATTGTACAGATCAGTCCTGAAAGAGGGACACATGAGGAAGAAAGAGGGATTTGGTTCACTAATAGGGACAGTTGGGAGTTATGTGTAGGGGCACTTTTTCGCTACAGGTACACTTCAGGCCTCTTTTACACCTATACACTTTTTTTTGCATTGCGTTACTTTTCTGACCACAAGGTAACGCAACAGCAATGAAAGTGTATGAGAAGGGCAGCGAAGGGCATGCGTGGGGCAAACTATGCATATGTCACTCTGCCGCAGGGTCATATGAATCGCTTTTTTGGCGTTGTAGTGCGATGTGTGTGTGTGTGTGTGTGTGTGTGTGTGTGGGGGGGGGGGGGTCAGCTGGGCACCACAACACCACTCTCAAGCATAGCTCCCAATGTTCCCTCTTTTGGAGGGACAGTCCTTCTTTGGGAGCCCTGTCCCTCCTCATTTGTCCCTCTTTCAGGACTTTGTCCCTCTTTCTATGTAAATATATATATTTCTCTACTAAAAATGTGTTTGACTCTAAACATTGTTCCCATCCTTTAAATTGATATATTACTAATTTTAAAATGTTAATATGAAGGAAAATGCACCAGGATCAAGAGGACCAGTGTAGTTATAAAACAACATATTTTTAAGACATTTGGATGGTATGCGTGACTAGGAGTGTGATTGAGGCCAGATCAGGGTGTGGCAGGGGAGTGGCTTAGTTGTCCCTCTTTCTCATCTCAAAAAGTTGGGAGGTATGCTCTCAAGTGCAAAACTGGCCTCAAAGTTTAGATGGAGGAGAATACAGCACTGGAAATATGTACAAGACAAGGTATTCGGTTAGAGTAGACCATCCCATCAAAATCTACTTTTCTGAAAATACACTTTTCTGTTTCCGGGAAGTGTAGATCCTACGGGGAGATTAGGGAGCAGAGAACTGTAGTGTATTGCCAGGGACGGGACTGACTGCCTGCCAGGGGCTGGGACAGAGGAGGAGAAGGGGGAGGGTGGGTCAGGCTTGGCTGCTAGCTAATGTGGTGAACTCTCCCCCAGCACGAATCGGTTTCCGGAGCTGCTGCTCGCTCTTTCCTGTACAGAAGCCGGAGCTCATGGCTATGCGGTGAGTAGTACTGCCTCTGCAAAGCATACTGAGCCCGCATAGCGGGACCAGCGCTTTACACATTGCTTATGCTGCATATCATAACATAACGTGTGCTGGAGCACGTGAGCTGTGGAGGGCAGAGCCGATCCAGATCACTACAATGCTGGCTGCTCCACCCGCCAGGCTTTCTCACTTACTTGCTGGGACTACAGAGTACAATGTCTGCGGGATTGCCTAGAAAACAAAAAGCTAGTCCTTTGCCTGAGTTAGTAGCAGACTGGAAGTTACATGCACTGACTTTCACCCTTTTGTGTTTGGAATTTGCAATAGTTTTTGATCATCATGTTACATGTGTTACTAATTACTATATAGTTCTGTATTCTGTACCCTATGTTTGTTTTTACTCTGTATAACACCATGGAGTTTAACGCTTTATAAATTAAGTAGTTGACCTAAGCCCATTTAAAAACGGGCTCTAGGTCTGTCACCGCGGCATGTCAGCGCGCACCCGCCTGCCCGGCCCCCTGGCAAGTCCACTCGTCCTTTCCCAAGGGCTGTCAGTGCGGCACATGCGCAGTAGTGAAAAAGCACTGACACAGGGACATGGGACGCAGAGACACTTGCAAATGATTATATAGGACAGGGGTGCCCAATAGGTAGATCGCGACCACCTATTTAGTAGATCGCGGCCTCCTGGTCGCATCACTTAACATTTTGTGCCCGGCAGCTGCGTAACACGGCCAAGCGGCCGCGTCCCGTCAAATTCTGCTGCTGGCCAATAGGGAAGAGGGGGCGGAGAGAGGCAGTGCGGCCATGACATCATGGCTGGGGGCGGCTCCGTGCACAACGCATCCACGCACGCTGCCACCGCCCCCTGCCGGTGTAATGACAGGGATGCAGGCTCCTGCGCATGCGGAGCTGCACAACGTGCGGGGCTGCACTATCTGTTGTTACACCGGAGCGCTCCTTCAGCCGCTGCTGCCCTCCAGTTAGCCGCCCAGAAGGAGACACAGATCCCTGGCTACCTACACTGAAGGAACAGATCCCTGGCTACCTACACAGAAGAAACAGATCCCTGGCTACCTACACAGAAGAAACAGATCCCTGGCTACCTACACAGAAGAAACAGATCCCTGGCTACCTACACTGAAGAAACAGATCCCTGGCTACCTACACTGAAGAAACAGATCCCTGGCTACCTACACTGAAGAAACAGATCCCTGGCTACCTACACTGAAGAAACAGATCCCTGGCTACCTACACTGAAGAAACAGATCCCTGGCTACCTACACTGAAGAAACAGATCCCTGGCTACCTACACTGAAGAAACAGATCCCTGGCTACCTACACTGAAGAAACAGATCCCTGGCTACCTACACTGAAGAAACAGATCCCTGGCTACCTACACTGAAGAAACAGATCCCTGGCTACCTACACTGAAGAAACAGATCCCTGGCTACCTACACTGAAGAAACAGATCCCTGGCTACCTACACTGAAGAAACAGATCCCTGGCTACCTACACTGAAGAAACAGATCCCTGGCTACCTACACTGAAGAAACAGATCCCTGGCTACCTACACTGAAGAAACAGATCCCTGGCTACCTACACTGAAGAAACAGATCCCTGGCTACCTACACTGAAGAAACAGATCCCTGGCTACCTACACTGAAGAAACAGATCCCTGGCTACCTACACTGAAGAAACAGATCCCTGGCTACCTACACTGAAGAAACAGATCCCTGGCTACCTACACTGAAGAAACAGATCCCTGGCTACCTACACTGAAGGCACAGATATCTGGCTACCTACACTGAAGGGGGGGGGGTGGTCGGGGTGTTGGTAGATCTCCTGGACTCTGCCAACTTTACAGTAGCTCGCGAGCCGAAGAAGTGTGAGCACCCGTGATATAGGAAAATAATAATGCACTGTGCAAAACATTTGGAGGATGTGAAAGTAGTTTCTTCTACAGCTGTATGATGTCAGCAGTGTTGTGCTCTGAGTTGTGACTTCCCATTTTATTTACTTTGAGGTTTCAATTCACTTAAACCTGTTCCATAAAAATAAAGGGTTGGAATAATACCAAATTCACCCAGGGCTGGTTCACACTTGGCGCTTTTTCAGCGCTTTGCTGACCCCCCAGCAATCAGCAAAGCGCTGCTACTAGTGTATCCCTATGGATACATTCACACTGCAGCGTTTGCGATTTCGATCAATCACAAACATGCTGCATGCAGCGTCTTTGGAGTGATTGCGCTGGGGTTCTCGTTCTATTGATGGGAATCAAAAGCGCAAATCGTGCTTAAATCACAAGATTTTGCTGCCGAAGTGCGATCGCTGACCCGAGGGCGATTGTGGGGCAAGCGGCGGGAAGCGTCGAGTGTGAACTAGCCCTAAGATTTTCACACATACAGCAATAGTTAGATAATTTACTTAAAGAAAACTTGTAACAAAAAAAAAGTGCCCCTGGGGGGTACTTGCCTCAGGAGGTCGGATGGAGGAGGATGGGGAAGCCTCGATAGGATGCAGCGGTTTCCTGCACCTTCCTCCCGTCCCACGGTGGTCTCGCTGTGCCCCTCCGAACAGCGGGATGTAAATATTTACCTTCCTGGCTCCAGCTCAGGCGCAGTAGCGGCTCTCGGCTCGGGATGAGGCGGAGATAGCCAATCCCAGTCAGGTTCGCTCTACTGCGTCTGCGCTGGAGCTGAGGCAGGTAAATATTGCAGGCGCTACTGCGCCACAGCCTGACAAATTGTCGGCTGTGGCTTCGGAGGGGCCCAGCGAGACCACCGTGGGACACAGGAGGATTGGGGATGCCTCGATAGGATCCAGAGGCTTCCCCCTCCCGAGGTAAGTACCCCCAGGGGCACTTTTTTGTTACAGGGCTTCTTTAAAGGGAACCTTAACTGAGAATGATATGGATTTTTCCTTTTTAAAATTATACCAGTTGCCTGAGTGGGAGATTCAAACGGAGCAGCCTGCGGGGGAACCGGAAGGCGCTGTAGGAAACCTAAAGGCAAGTAGAAAAAATGAGTTTCACTTTCCTGGGGCTTCTACCAGCCCCCCCGCAGCTGTCCCGTGCCCTCGCCAGTCCTCAACGATCCTCCGTTCCACTGCCGCGGGTTCGTTTTGTTTTTGCCGACTCAGTCGGTGGGCTACTGCGCCTGCGCAACCCTGGCCGCGTGTATCCTTCACATTCGCAGGCGCAGTGAATAGATTCTTGCCTGTACTGATTTTCTGTATGACATTTGTTTATGATCCTGAAGCTGCCCCATGTCTGGCACAATTTGTGCATATTGAAATTCTGTAAAATGGGGTGTAACAATGAAATAATCAGCATTAGCGCATTGTCTTCTATACAATTTTATGCTGATCAGTAGAGGTATTGTCTACTAAGAGGTGAGCGTTTTGGTTGTTTTTGTTTTTTACAGTCAAAAATGCTTTGACAGGTATTGGAGTCACTGCTGTGACGATCTATCAACTTACCGTGATTCTGCTCAGCTGCAGTGCAGTGACAGGCCTTGGGGATTCTGGGGAATTTTTCCAAAGTCTTGCTCATCGAAAGAATGTTCGTGGACTTTCTCATGCTTATGGAGTTTAGTCTGTATGGGAAAAATGTGTTTCTCATGCCCATATGCTTTTGCAAATGTTCTTTTCTCTGCAAAAATGTGGATCTTCTGCAAAGATTGTAGCAAGGTAAATATGGCTGCATCCCCTCATGTCAAGCTGAGACGTAAAGAGGACCTGAACTCAGAACTTCCTCTCTGCTCTAAAATATACGTAACGGCATAATGACCTTTAAAGAAAAACCTTTCTTTGTTACAGCTGATACAAATCCTGCAATAAATCTGCAGTGTGTCTACTTCCTGCTTTCATGGAAGCAGACATATTAACATCCTGTGCTTTCAAATGAGCTTATCTGCTGTGGCAGTCAGCTGACACAGCTGAGGGATCAAACTACAACTTGTGATTAGAGACAGATGAGGGGGCTAAACTCTCTAAATACATACAGGGTGCATTTCTCTATGTTTTCCTTCTGTCCTGTGCAAGAGTTCAGGTCCACTTTAAAGAGGAACTTTAACCCAGGATTGAACTTTATCCCATTCACTGGCCGATACCCTCTTTCCCATGAGAAATCTGTACCTTTTCTCGAAGAGAAAACAGCCAGTCTGTATGGCTGATATTGTGGCCTTGACCGTTTCTTGTCTGTGAACCTTGTTGCATTGTGGGAAATGTCTGTTTCCAACTGCCAAGCAAGCAGTATCTTGTATTAGCCTACCACATTGTTAGTGGGTGTGTTAATAGATAATGGCAGTTGATGTCTAGTTTTTTTCTAGTCTGCCAGCAGTAAAGATGATGGCCTGCAGGTTCTTTGTGGAGCAAACATCATGAACAATTTACACTGAAAATAGACATCATTTCTTGATCTATCTTCTTTTTTTTTTTAAATTCCATGCAAAAAGATTTGTTCTTAAAAGGCATACATTTTTCATCCTTGAACCTCCCTTCTGTCATTGCACGGTCAGTGCAACGGAGGCGTCAATCCAGAAAAATCGCTGTTAGGAGGAACTTGCCAAATGGATCTGTTCTAGAGGAGCAATGTAGACAGATCCTATTGATTTGTTGAAAATTGTTGTGACAGCGCTCCTCTTCTTATTGACTATATATCTGCAATAAACAAGCTCCACATAGTGCATTACCAATAATACAAATTGAATGCATGCACATCCACCCAGTGATAATTAGTGTTTTGTGTTCCACTCCACGTGACATCCAAATCCACTCCCTCCAATGCAGCCGCTCACCGGATAGATGCCACCTCAAACTCCAGGTGGGTCTAACGCTTTGCCGCACGGCAACAAACTTCACAGCTCCAATACTTCAACTTCTATAAAATCTCAAGTTTTAATCCACAAAGATCATGTAAAAACAAATAGATGGCACATAGCATAATACTGTTTGCACACACAATTTCCTAGCCTGCGCACTCCAGTACACTCACTTGAATCAAAAAGATTATGCGCATATCGGGCTTCTCAGCCCAGCCATATCGCTCTCTCACCGCGGCGTCGGCGTCCCGTACTCCCGCTGTCCCGACTGTACCAGCGCTCAGTCTCCTATTTCTTGATCTATCTTCTTTTTTTTAAATTCCATGCAAAAAGATTTGTTCTTAAAAGGCATACATTTTTCATCCTTGAACCTCCCTTCTGTCATTGCACGGTCAGTGCAATGGAGGCGTCAATCCAGAAAAATCGCTGTTAGGAGGAACTTGCCAAATGGATCTGTTCTAGAGGAGCAATGTAGACAGATCCTATTGATTAAAGAAGAACTTCAGCCTAAACAAACATACTGTCATTAAGTTACATTAGTTATGTTAATTAAAGTAGATAGGTAATATAATCTCTTACCCACCCTATTTTAAAAGAACAGGCAAATGTTTGATTTCATTAGGGTAGCCATTATTTTGGTTGAAAGGAGGTGACAGGGAGCATGAGACACAGTTCCAACTGTCATGTGTGCTGATCACCCCTCCCACTTGCTAGGCAACGTGAATAACAGCATTAGGGAAAAAAAGCCCGGGCAGTTTTATTTGATGGGGCGGAGCTTAAGCTTTTGTGCAGCTCAAAATAAGGCTTATGTAAGAAAAACAAAGTTCTGATGCTGTGAAACTGTTAAAGAAACACCAAGCCTTCTCAGTTCTGCTGAGTAGATATTTAGCCTGGAGGTTCACTTTAACATAGTTCCGTTAGCGGAACTGAACGGAACATTTATATGCCAGTGTGAACTGGGCCTAAAGGAGCCCATACACTGGTGGATTTCAGCCATCAGAAATCAATTCTATCAGGAATGGATGAGCTAGACCCGGCACATAGACCGATCACCTTTCATATACTAGCAGCGGCTAGGTCCCTAATTCTTCAAAATTGGAAATCCGAGGATAGCCCATCTTTGGTACAACTTAAATGCCTCTGCGAGCAGAACATTTCATTAGAACACAGGATCAGATCCAGATCCCTAACCCCAGTGTCTTCATTATTCTCCCACCCTCCTTGGCCAGATGGAATAGATTAAAAGGGCCAGCTAACCATCAGCCCTTCCTAAAATCTGATTAAATCCCATATTTTCTATAATAAATAAATAGCTAATAATGCGGGATACCAACCCTGATACAACCTTGTGTATATCCTCGAATGGCCCTAACCATAGAGTGAGGAGTAAATCTGTGGAACAACTAACTAGAAATTAAATGGCAGTGACCTGTTTGTCTGTTTTTGTGTTTGTAGTTATTCTGTTTTAGGTTGTTTGGTTTATAGGACACGAAATAACACCAGACCAATGACCCTAGCATCACTCAGCAAGGTTAACAAATGCATAAGTGCAATCTGTAAAGCCCTCATTATGGTAAATAGAAGCTCAGAGCTGTTAACCGGTCTCGGAACCTCTTATAGCTGCTTCCCCCTGTACGCTGGTACAGACCAGGAGAGGTAAGCACGGCGATACAATTAAGCACTTCTATAATGACCCAATCAGAACAAGCCCTGGGTACCCACCTTATGGTCACCTACCTAAACTGATGTGTCGTAGTTTGGAAGATGTTGTGTTGATGTTTGTAGATGTTTTATGTAGTATTATATTGTATGTATTGTATGTGCGGTAAGCACTGGACGTTGTACTATACAAACATTTTTTCAATAAAACATGTTTATTTAAAAAAAAAAAAAAATCAATTCTATCGAATCAGCCGATCGATCGATTTGCAGCTGACTGGATGGAAAATCTAGGTCGATCTGCCCATATAGCTGCATTGAATCTAATGGTCCAATAATGCATTTACATCTGTTTCCAATAGATTTAATTCTGAAATCTATTGGAAATCTGTTCCTAGTGTGTGGCACACATCAGATTCCTGTCAGATTATACTTGACAGGCATCTGACAGAAATCTGATGGTCGAATCTGCTGAAAATCTAGAAGTGTATGGTCACCTTTAGGGCCCATTCACACTAGAGCATTTTTCTGGCGATTTCGGCAAAACGTTTAAGCGCTAGCGCTTTTTAAAGTGCTAGTGCAATAATACCCTATGGGGCCGTTCTCACTTGGGCGATTTGTGTTAATCGCCAGCGATTAATGCAAATCGCCAAACACAAACATGTAGCCTGCACACATTCTCAGGCACTTTTCCAGCGATCGCGTTTAGTGCTATAGAAGCGCTTAACGCGAACGTGAAAAAATCACCAAAAATCGCCTAAGAAATACGCTAGCAAAAGCGCTAGCATTTTGCAAGTGTGAATGGGCCCTCAGTGTCAAAGCAGCACATTTTTGTTATACAGTCCTGGCCAAAAGTTTTGAGACTGTCAAAAATATGAGTTTTCACAAAGTTTGCTGCTAAACTGCTTTTCGATCTTTATTTTAGTTGTTTATGTGATGTACTGAAATATAATTATAAGCACTTCATACGTTTCAAAGGCTTTTATTGACAATTACATGAGATTTATGCAAAGAGTCAGTATTTGCAGTGTTGGTCCTTCTTTTTCAGGACCTCTGCAATGCGACTGGGCATGCTCTCAATCAACTTCTGTGCCAAATCCTGACAGCAACCCATTCTTTCATAATCACTTCTTTGAGTTTCTCAGAATTAGTTGGTTTTTGTTTGTCCACCCGCCTCTTGAGGAATGACCACAAGTTCTCAATGGGATTAAGATCTGGGGAGTTTCCAGGCCATGGACCCAAAATTTCAACGTTTTGGTCCCCGAGCCACTTAGTTATCACTTTTGCCTTATGACGCGATGCTCCATCGTGCTGGAGAATGCATTGTTCTTCACCAAACTGTTGTTGGATTGGTGGAAGAAGTTGCTGTTGGAGGGTGTTCTGGTACCATTTTTTATTCATGGCTGTGTTTTTTGGCAAAATTGTGAGTGAGCCCACTCCCTTGGATGAGAAGCAACCCCACACATGAATGGTCTCCGATCTTTGCTGATGTCTGCGTGGAGCAATCGCAGCAAGCAAGAATAGCAGCTTGCCTGATCACAAAGGCACCGCGATTGTGCTTGCTAGTGGAACAGGGCCCTATATGTGCTGCCACATGAGCAAAACTTCAAGGTTTTTTTGGGTTAGTATAAGAGGATTATGCTCAGGATGTCTGGGGATCATTCTGAACAATGATGGTGATGCCATCAAGATTAAGTGGTGGTGCAGGTAATGGGAACTTTCTTCACACAGGGAGTCGAGATCCTTTAACCTGTAAAGAAGGGAAAACCGGACCCTCAATGGTGCAGTATTATTATTATTTAGTATAATATATGTATTATGTAGTGTATGTATTATAGTCTAGGGCCAATTTAGGGGGAAGCCAATTAACTTATCTGTATGTTTTTGGGGTATGGGAGGAAACCGGAGTGCCTGGAGGAAACCCACGCAGACACGGGGAGAACATACAAACTCCTTGCAGATAGTGCCCTGGCTGGGATTCGAACCAGGGACCCAGCGCTGCAAGGCGAGAGCGCTAACCACTACGCCACTGTGCTGCAGTATCGTTAGGAACAATGTATTACAGAATGTCGTGGGTAGTGGATACTCACAAGGATGGGTTGCAATCTTGCAACCACCATAAGCGCATGTGGGAGTAAACCACTCCCGCTCGGTATCCTGAAACCTGGAACCGGCCAGACGTTCTCCTTCTGTGGTCCATCCTACTAGTAGTGAGGGATAACACATCACCTGGTGGTGTGGCGTTACAACTGGCTAAAGGCTGTTGGGAAGGCCCCCAATATATATGATAGGGATAGAGGAACTTAAGTTCTCAAACCAACAATTATGAATAAAAATAGGTATCTTGCCTCCAATGAAGACTCATATGGGTGGGGAAAAGGAGTCTTTATTATAAAACCGGTTATTCTGTAGACAACGCATTTCACAGTTCTCAGCCTGCTTCCTCAGGTCAGTACAAACAACCTTGTCTATGAGCCGTGTGGTGCGTGGGTGCCTTGGTATGAAAACTTTATCATAGTTATTTATATTTGGTAGTCCTGCACCAGAAGTGTGGGTTACTTGACTCAAGTTCCGCATTATATTTGAGAGATCGCAAGTAGCCTACAGGAAAAGAGTATGAAGAAGGCTTATTAGTCGAATGTTTACTCTTTTACTTACCTATTTAGAGGGAAGGCTCTGGACACCATAGAGTGCTGGGTCGGATACCACTTTGGCACTTCTCAGGCAGCCTTCGGAAGTACTCGAGTCCCCAATCACATCTAAAGACAAGCTGCTGCCGGCATGTCTACTGGCTTGTGCATGTAATCAAACGTGTATCAAATAGACAGAGCTGCACATATCAAGAGATAAATAACTGAATATAGCAGATATGTTTGAGTATGCTCATAGGATTGTGCTATAAATTTAGCCTGGATTTTCTGCACTACCTTCACAACCTGTGATTTGTTGACTTCTCTCATTCCTCACCCCTGCTCCTCTGGAATACTCTCCCTTAAAGGGAACCTAAACTGAGAGGGATATGGATTTTTCCTTTTAAACAATGTTGTTGTATTGTATACTTTGTATTGTTATACCCTGCATGCTATTGTACAGCGCCACGGAAGATGCTGGCGCTATATAAATCAATAATAATAATTTGTTATCCTTAGGATTGATAATAACTGATATTGCTTTCTACATAGGAACATCTGACTGGCAGAGTAAGGTATCCATGGCAGATCCACAGTGGTTTTTTGCCAAGTCAAAAGTCCCCATAAGCCTGGCAGTCACTGAATCCTCTACATTCCTTGATGGGTTACAGCAAGTGGGAATCCTGTCCGAAGAAGAATCACTGGTAAGTTCAAGTGTCCTAATATGACGCAATATAACGTTAAGCAGTTTACTATGTTACCACTGGGTTGGGGGGGGGGGGGGGGGGCTGCTGATATCTCTGCTGAGGCATGAGGTGGAGGAGGAGGCTCTTGGTGCATTTCACTTGCAAAAGAGAGGGAACAGAAGGGGAAGGTTTTTCTTGTTTTACTTGTTTATCAAACATGTTCTGTGATAATAACCAGAATGATATATATATTATTAATATGTGTTTAAGGTAGCCATACATCAGATTATGGGCAGATTCGACAAAGAGACAAATTATCTCTAATCGAATCTGATTACAGAGAGATTTGCATCTTTGTCGAGCTGCCCATATACTGCAGGCCGATTCCAGTCCGATTTCAGCATGAAATCTTTAGGGAATCGGCCAAGCCGGCTGCGTCTGCCCCGCTGCTGCCCCCCTAATGTATAAATGTGCCCCCCACATGTGCATTCATACATAACCTGTCCTGTGTCAGCCTCGTGGTGTCTGTCCGCCCTCCGGGTGGCTCTTCTATCAGCTGCATACACGCTGGCGGCAGTGCATAGCGTGTGACATCACATTCTATGTGCTGCCGCTAGCGTGTATGTGGCAGAGCCACCCGAAGGACGGACACCATGTGGAGGCTGATACAGGGCAGGTTATGTATGAATGCACACACGGGAGGGGCACATTTATACACTAGGCGGGCAGCAGAGGGGGTTTAGTCGCTCGTTCTGAAATCAGCTGCCGCACCGCCACACACCCGATCAACTTCAGCCTGACATCTAGCACCAGGCTCGATCGAGTAACGCAACCAATTTCGACCCGAAATTGGTTGCATCGTCGGCCGGTCGGGCCTGCATCGAATAGGTTGATCGATCGGCCGCCAAAGTCACCTGATGTATGGGCACCTTTATTAAATATTAATGCTTCTAGTAAGGGCCCGTTGCCACTATCGCAAATTCGCATGCGTTTGCCGCATGCGAATTCGCATAGCCAATACAAGTGGATGGGACTGTTTCCACTTGTCAGGATTCCTTTGCGTTTTTCTGTGCAGAACAAATCTGCACGGCAGAGCCACCAGAATTCGCATATTGCATACCGCTATGCGAATCGCATACAATGTATTTAGCCACTTAACGCCCATAGGCGTCGGCGGGTCGTTAGTGGTATAGCATGGAAACGGCTGCTCGATCAAGCAGCCTTTCCATGCCAGTTCACGGAAGCTGTCTCCGTGAACAGCCGGAGAGCCGCCGATCGCGGCTCGCCAGCGAAATGTAAACACGCGGGGAAGGAATCCCCTCTGTTTACATCATACGGCGCTGCTGCGCAGCAGCGCCGTAAGGCAGATCGGCGATCCCCGGCCTCTGATTGGCCGGGGATCGCCGGCATATGATAGGCTGAAGCCTATCCTTCAATGCGCAGGACGGATATCCGTCCTGCGCAGCCCATGGAGGAAGAGGGAGGGACGGGAAGGCAGGGAGCGACGAAAACGCTGCGGAGGGGGGCTTTGAAGAGCCCCCCCCCGCAGATCACAAACAGACCCCCCCCCCCCCAGCAGGACATCCCCCTAGTGGGGAAATGGGGAAAAAAGGGGGGAAGTCTGATCGCCAAGGCTCAATCCTGATCGGTGCTGCGGGCTGGAGAGCCCACGCAGCACCGATCACTGCAGAAAGCCCTGGTCCTTAAGTGGTTAATAGGGAATTCGCATGCGGTATTGGTATGCGAATTTTCATGCGAATCAATGGAAAAGCACACAGGCACTACCATGGTTAAATTCGCGTAGATCGTCATCTATGCAAATTTGCATGAAAATTTGCATATAACCGCATGCAAAATTCGCATCCGCATGCAAATTTTTGCTGCAGCGATTCCCACCACACAAGGGGAAACGGGTCCTAAAGGTGGACACACACCATACAGTTTTTTGTTTTGTTTTGTTTTGTTTTTCTTTCAATTCAAGGACTACAATCAATTTTTCTGATTGACTGTAACATTTGAAAAATCTGACCAGTGTACCACACACACCTATGTTCAATTTTTCCTCAATTATGAAAGAAATGATTTAAAACTCTAAGAACATTGCTTGGGTGTGTATATTAAGAAACTGGCAAGAAAAAAAAAGGAAGGCAGTTTGCCTGTGCAGACTAGTAGTGACCTTTGGCTAGCCCTTGTTAACATCCTGTAGGGTGAAACCAGTGGTTATTGAGTTAGTGAACCTTGGGAGCATGCGGACGAATGACGCTAGACAACGGAACACGTACCAGTGGCTGGATGCTAAGTCTTCCCACTCTCTTCCTTCGATGCACCATAACTGGGCATATATTTTCATAAGGTGAGTATTGTGTTTCTATTATTTTAATAAATGTGTTCTACCAAGGATTATGCACCATCTGAGCCTATTAATTGCATGATATGCCACAGAGAACCAGCCGATCACTGCGGAGTCCTCCTTTGAGCCATTGTGACCAGAGAGGCTTGGGATTACAACATGAACGGTTACTGACATTTTAGGTCCGTGCATCTGGTGAGTGGCACTACTGAGTGGGGTGAGGTGACGGTGCATTTCTGGAATTAGAATTTTAAGATTCTGGTTATAGACTTTAGATCGCTAAGCACCAGTAGATTTTCCTGACATTCAGTTCTAATTCCTATCATCTCTGTCATGTACGTAGAGGTGCACCTGGAACCTTTATTAGGTCCTTAAAGGATACCTGAGGTGACATGTGACATGATGAAATAGACATGTGTATGTATAGTGCTTAGCACACAAATAACTGTGGTAAATGGGAGAGCTGGCAGGCACTCGAGTTATGCTACGTGGAGTGAGCAAAATGAAGACACCCAGGTAAACTGTGTGCTCAAGACTGAAAGGCAAAGTCTATGCAAAACGACTGGAAGAGGCATCGGAAGTCTGGCACTATAGTTTAATTTCAGCAGATAAAAGCAATGCAGCAAGCAGCAATATGCATGGAAGGCAAAACTTGCAGTGGAAACAGACATTCAAAGTGGTAGTCGTGCAGGATTAAATTGTAGATGCTTGAAAAGCTGTACCTGGGTGTAGGGAAGTTGCAGGTGTGGGCGGCAATTGGTTCACGGCCTTGCGACCGTTTCGCAAGGCAAAACGCATGGCTTCTTCAGAGGTGATGTGCACAGTGTTGCTAGAACGAAAGCGGAATAAAGTACGCGTCCAAACGCGGACTTCCGGTTCGCTCATTAGGTCCACCCCCCTCCATAATCAATGGTCCGAGCGTGGGCGCCCTGGAGAGGAGCGGAAGCGGACGTGGCTAGAAAGAATGGTCACGGGCACACGTCAATAGTGACGTTGCAGCCAAGTGACCTTAAACCACGCCTACTAGCTCCACCCGGCTCAGAGCTGAATGGATGCCGCATAAGCGGCAACTTTAAATGGTAACCATGGCGATTGGGGATGCCCCGCCCCTACGTGAGGCGCCCACACCTGCCACACCTCCCTACACCCAGGTACAGCTTTTCACGCATCTGCAATTTAATCCTGCACGACTACCACTTTGAATGTCTGTTTCCATTGCAAGTTTTACCTTCCGTGCATATTGCTGCTTGCTGCATTGCTTTTATCTGCTGAAATTAAAATATAGTGCCAGACTTCCCATGCCTCTTCCAGTCGTTTTACACAAATAACTATGCTGTGTTCTTTCTCTGCCTGAAAGAGTTAAACATCAGATATGTAAGTTGCAATTCCGTCAGGACTGATGCTACGTACACACATGCGACGACGATCGTTCGTTGAGAACGACGAACAAACTTTTAATTGATGAAAGAACGACCTAAGTAAAGTTAGTTTTAAAAGGTGTGTAACGATCTGATCGTTAGAACGAACGTTACATCACGTAAAGCAACTATTGCGCCTGCGCATAAAAATGAGAAGTTTCAGGGAGAAATAGTGAAATGCGCATGTCAAGCCTAGTACGAACGACCGTTTCCAACGATGTACTACTTTTGCAAACGATCGTCGTTGGTTAAAATCCGCCGAGACAGAACTTTCTTTTGTAGCGATTTGGCTCGTTCGTCGTTTGCCTTAATAGTCGTTGGTTCGTTTTTTGTAACGATCATCGTTTGGTAAAGATCGGGGAACGATCATTACAAACGACTATAGTCGCATGTGTGTACGCACCTTGAGTCAGACTACAGTGTGACCCTCACTGATAAGAAATTACAACTATAAAACACTTTCCTAGCAGAAAATGGCTTCCAAGAGCAGGAAAGAAATAACAAGGGTCGTTTGTTCATAGATTTTAGCTCTGGCATACTTCAATGAATGTGTCATTGAGCAAAAACAATAAAACAGTAAAAACTTAAAAAGTAGATTTAAATCTATATATATAAAATCGGATGTATGTGTGTGTGTGTGTGTGTGTGTGTATGTGTGTGTGTGTGTGTGTATGTGCCGCGATCACGCGAAAACCGCTTGACCGATTTGAACGAAACTTGGTACACAGATCCCTTACTACCTGGGATGATAGGTTCTGGGGGTCTCGCGGCCCCCCTGCACATGTGGGCGGAGCTACAAACAGCCAATCAGATTCCACCCATTCAAGTCAATGGAAAAAATGTAAAAGGCTGCCATTCTCACAGTAATCAAGCCAAAGTCCCCACACTTGGCACAGTTGGTCACTTGGTGACCGAGGTTACAAATCCAGGAAAAGTGGGCGGAGCATAAAACAGCCAATCAAATTTCAGCCGTTCATTTTAAATGGGAAAATGTAAACTGCAGCCATTCTTAGACTGTTAATCGCAGGGTTCTCAAACTTGCCACACTTGGTCACTGGGTGAATGCGATTAAGATTCAAGAAAATGGGTGGAGCCTACAACAGCCAATCAAAATTCACCTATTGATTTTCAAGGGGAATATTTAAACTGCTGCTATTCTTACACTGTTAATGGCAGAGGCTTCAAACTTCCTACAGTCGGTCATTGGGTAACTGGGGTCCAAATTCACTAAAGGGGCGGGGCCACATACAGCCAGATTTCCTTAGTGGATAAACTGCTTCCATGCACACATTTTTGATGCCAGGAACCTGAAAGCTCACAAACTTGGTCATTGAGTGACTGTGTGTCAAGGTTACAAAAAGTGGGTGGAGCCAAAACAACTTTTACTGGGAAAATATAAACTGCAACCCTTCTTACACCGTTAATGGCAGGGTTCTCAAACTTTGCACAGTTGGTCATTGGGTGACTGAGATTAAGATTTTGGAAGGTGGGTGGAGCCTGCAACAGCCAATAAAAATTCACCTTTTGATTTTCAAAGGGAATATTTCATCTGCTACCATTCTCTTATACTGGTAAAAGCAGATGCCTCAAACCTGGTACAGTTGGACACTGGGTGACTAGGGTCCAAATTCAGGAAGGGGGCGGAGCCACAAACAGCCAGATTTGTTTATTTTTCAATGGGAATATACAAAGTATTGATACCAAGGACCCCAAAGCTGATAAACTTGATAATTGAGTGACTGTATGTCAAGGTTAGAAAAAGTGGGCAGTGCCAACAACTTCATTTTTTACATTGCAGGGTTCCCAAACTTTACACAATTGGCCACTGGGTGACTGGGATGAATATTCAGAAATGTGGGTGGAGCCTACAACAGCCAATCAAAATGAACCTATTGATTTTCAAGGGGAATATTCACATTGCTACCATTCTTACACTGTTAGTGGCAGAGGCCTCAAACCTGATACAGTCAGTCATTGGGTGACTGGGGTCCAAATTCACTATAGGGGTGGAGCCACAAACAGCCAATCAGATTTGTTAGATTGATTTCAGCCATTCTGTTATTGGCAGGGTTCTCAAACGTGACACAGTTGGCCACTGGGTGACTGGGACTAATATTCAGAAAAGTGGGTGGAGCCTACAGCAGCCAATCAAAATTCACCTTTTGATTTTCAACGGGAATATTTACATTGCTGACATTAATGCACTGTTAATGGCAGAGGCCTAACATCTGCTACAGTCAGTCACTGGGAGACTGGGGATTAAATTCTGAAAGGAGCGGGCCAAAAACAGCCAATCAGATTTGTTTAATTTCAATGGTGAAATGCAACTTATTGATGCCAAAGCTCATAAACTTGGTCATTAAGTGACTGTATGTCAAGATTAGAAATAGTGGGCAGAGCCAAAAACAACTAACTTTTTACATGGGGAAATGTAAACTGCAGCTTTTCTTACACTGTTAATGGCAGGGTTCTCAAACTTCACACAGTTGGTCACTGGGTGACTAGAATTAATATTCGGAAAAGTAGGTGGAGCCTACAAGAGCCAATCAAAATTCACCTATTGATTTTCAAGGGGAATGTTGAAACTGCAGCCATTCTCGCACTGTTAATAGCAGAGGCCTCAAACCTGCTACAGTCGGTCGTTAAAGAGAACCTGAACTGAAAATAAAAAGTCAAAATAAACATGCACAGGTCATACTTACCTCCCGTGCAGTCTACTCCCCAATCTCTTTCTCCTCTCCCGTGTCCCATTTGTCCACTGTGATCAATGGAATTCTCCGTCCTCCATTTTAAAAATGGCCATTACCCCATAACAGCTTCCTGCTCATCACACTGTTAAACTGTAATATCGCTCACTTGAGCCATAGGGAAACATGGACATTACCTTGTACATTCAGTTGTAACTGACAGCTGCTGATATATAACTGACAGCAACTGGTATATTTCAGTTCTGACAAAATATTGTCAGAACTGGAAGTGATCACTGTAAGGAGAAAATGGTGAGCTTCTGAGAGGAACTGACAGTGAGGTAAGTATGTAATATTCATTTGCAGCGACGTCATGTGTTTATTTTAAATAATTTTACTCACTTCAGGTTCCCTTTAAGTGTTTGGGGTTCAAATTCAGTAAAGGGGCGGAGCCAAAAACAGCCAGATTTCTTTGCTGAATAAACTGCTTATATTAGCACAATTTTGATGCCAGGAACCCAAAAGCTCACAAACTTGGTCATTGAGTAGTGACTGTGTGTTAAGGTTACAAAAAGTGGGTGGAGTTAAAAACAGATTTTTCTGGGACATTGTAAACTGCAGCCCGTCTTCACTGTTAATGGCAGGGTTCTCAAACTTAGCATAGCTGGTTACCGGGTGACTGGGATTAATATTCAGAAAAGTGGGTGGAGCCTAAAAATGCCAATCAAAAATCACATGTCACTTTTCAAGGAGAATATTAAAATTGCTGCCATTTTTGCACTGTTAATGGCACAAGCCTCAAACCTGGCACAGTTGGTCATTGGGTCACTGGGGTTCAAATTCAGAAAAGGGGACAGAGCCACAAACAGTGAATCAGATTTGTTTCATTTAATGGGAAAATACAAATTATTGATGCCAAGGACCCCAAAACTCACAAACTTGGGCATTTAGACTTTGTGTCCAGGTTACAAAAAGTGGGCGGAGTCAAAAACAAATTTCACTGGAAAAGTGTAAACTGCAGCCCTTCTGTTTATTTCAGGGTTCCCAATCTTTGCCCAGATGGTCACTGAGTGACTGAGATTAATATTCAGGGAAGTGGGTGGAGCCTATAGTAGCCAATCAAAATTCACCTGTTGATTTGCAAGTGGAATATTTAAATTGCTGCCATTTTTACACTGTTAATAGCAGATGCCTCAAACCTGCTACAGTTGGTCATTGGTTGACTGGGGTTCAAATGCTGGAGAGGGGTGGAGCCACAAACAGCCTATCTGATTTGTTTAATTTCTATGGAAATATACAAATTATTGATGCCAAGGACCCCAAAGCTCACAAACTTGGTCATTGAGTGTTTGTGCGTTAGGGTTAGAAAGTGGGCGGAGCCAACACCAGTCAAATACATACCCGGGCAACGCCGGGTCATCAGTGGGTGAAGACAAATACAAATTTCACTGAGAAAATGTAAACTGCAGCCATTCTGTTAATGGCAGGGTTTTTAAACTTTGCACAGTTGGTCACTGGGTGACTGAAATTAATATTCAGAAAAGTGGGTGGAGCCTACAAAAGTGAATCAAACTTCACCTGTTGTTTTTCAAGGGGAATATTTAATTGCTACCATTCTTGAACTGTTAATGGCACAGGCCTCAAACCTGGTACAGTTGGTTATTGGGTGACTGGGGTTCAAATTCAGAAAAGGGGGTGGAGCCACACACACCCAATCAGATTTGTTTCATTTCAATGCAGATTATTGATACCAAAGACCGCAAAGCTCACAAACTTGGTCAGTGAGTAATTGTGTGTTAGGGTTAGAAAAAGTAGGCGGAGCCAACACCAGCCAAATACATACCCGGGCAACGCCGGGCAATCAGCTAGTATAAAATAAAACTGTGGAATATCTTAAAAAATTCATTTTTAGGAGAAGGAGGATAGATACAATTGTTTATTTCATTAGTTTATTTTCACCTCGGGTGTCTTTTAAAGCGGGCCTAAACTCAGAACTTCCTCTCTGCTGTAAAAGATAAGCAACAGCAGAATAACCTTTAAAGAAAAACATTTTTGTTACAGCTGATACAGATCCTGCAATAAATCTGCAGTGTGTCTACGTCCTGCTTTCTTGGAAGCAGACATAGGGTTAACATCCTGTGTTTACTAATTAGCTGCTCTGCTGAGGCAGCCAGCGGACTTACTGTAGCTGAGATCAAATTACAGTGGTGATTAGACACAGATGAGGGGGAATTAGACAGGCTAAACTCTCTAAATACATACAGGTTGCATTTCTCTTTGTTTTCCTTCTGTCCTGTGCAAGAGCTCAGATCCACTTTAATATTGAAGAGTAACCTGTGCCTTTACAACACATACCAGCAGAATCCCTTCCCTACTCGAGACACAAATTTTGGGAGGGAATGCGTTAAAGCAAAAGCAGTGCAAAAATGTCTCCATAGAGCTGCATTAAATGCAAAATGCAGGCAGCATCCATAAAAAAAAAAAGCAGCCGTCAGGTTTTTCTTTGCGCATGAAAATCACGCATACAGTGAAGACCAGCCCATTCATTAACAGGCTGTCAGTGCATGTGCATGTACTCTTTCCATGACAATTCATACATCTGCATCTCTTAGAAGGAAGCACTCAATACATTCCAGTTTTTCCAGTTATTCTGCATCAAGGATGCCACTTCTTCATTTTAATTATCCAGCACATCTAATAAACTGCCATTATCGCTTACCACTATCTCTAAAATACTCCTTTCTTATAACAAAATACCACCAATACTCCTAGTATGGACCTGAGTAATTCCTTACCTCAGCCACACTATCCTCATATGTGGTGATCTAATGATAACTCTGCTTAGGTCATGATCCCATTCCCAAGCACGCCTGCAGTAGTTCTCAAGTGCCACCCCCACCCTTTGGAACTCCCTTCCACCATCCATCAGACTTGCCTCTGGTTTCGGCGTTCATCCGTCGCCAGGAGTGACGACGGCAGAATGCCAAAACTGGTCCTGTTTTGGAGACTGGGCATTACTCCATGACTGTACCTGTTGTTTGTGTGCAGTGGAGGTGCACTATATGCTGTTTATCTACTGAAGGATCCCTGTCATAAGGGCCCTCTATGTGAGTACTCTATGTACAGATTTAGTTATTTTTTTAATAAATAGCATGTCAATTGGAAGTAGCTAACAGACGATTGTTGTTTTTCTCCGGTGGCGGTCACCTGTTTTGTCTGAGCACAGGGTGGCGCTTTGTAAACACAATGATAATAATGAAGAATTCTGTAACTAGACTTCTGTGTCCATCTGAACGCACCTCACTTGCTGCTCCTTTCTTCTGATTTCTTCTTTCTTCACTGCCTCCTGGTTTACCTGACAGTTAAATTCAAATTGTTATGCTTTGCTTTTCAATCAAGTCTCTTCCTTTGTCCCACCTATTTTCCAGACCATACAAACAAATATTTCCCTTTACATTCTTTTCATGACCTAATATACTGTTCTCCTGACACATAATGACATCCAATGCTTGCTGCCATGACTTCTGTATTGCAGTTCCAGTTCTTTTCTTGTCCTAGGAGACCAGCCTCCATTTGCTGATAGCATTTTGTCTTTTTCTACAGGAGTTACAGGCAGATCATGCAAGGTCTGACGATCAAGTTGTGTACGACAGTCTGTGTTGCATAGAGGAAAAGTCCTTTTCACTACAAACTTTCTTTGAACATTTGTTCCAGAAGCCCAATCTGAAGAAGTATCCTAACCTAAAGCCTGTGTATAGAGGTAAATGTAGAGCAACAAGTTGTGCTTTTTTTTTCTTAATATCCTCAAGTTTTGTGCCATGAGGTGCCATGTTGAACTTCCCGTGACCAGTAAAAGAGTGTGTGAGAGTGACAACAAAACTGAACATGTCTGCTCCCCACTCACACCTGAGACCTTGTAACACTAATGAGTAACATGAGCCCATAGAGGGGGAAAATGTCTAATTGGGCAGATTTTGACATTCTTCATTTTGGGGTGTACTCACTTTTGTTGCCAGCTATTTAGACATTAATGGCTGTGTGTTTGATGCTACAGCAAATGTACACAGTTATACAAGCTGTACATTGACTACTCTTCATGGTATCAAAGTGTTGACCTACAAAAATATACACCAGCAAAAAATTAGAGACACCCACTTATAACAAGTTGGTCCTTGTGTGATTTTGCGATTCAGCAATCGCAATCGCTCTACCGGAAAGGGCCTTTCTTTAGCTCTGATCACAGCTGATATTCTTCTTGGCATGGACTCAACAAAATGCTGATACCGTTGCTGAGGAATGTTGGCCCACGCTGACATAATGGCAGCTCTAAGTTGGGTCAGATTGGATGGTGGCGTTTCCAAGCTTTGAAGTGATCTTTTGACTGATCAATAGAATTGAGGTCAGGGGTCAGAGCTGGCCATGGAAGCAGGTTAAACTCTGATGTTCTTCAAACCAAATTGAGGCCAGAAGCCCACTAGGAGCGATTTTTCTGAGCGCTTTGCGATTTGAAAAGCTCTTGCTAATATAATGCTATGGGTGTTATCCCACTTGAGTGATGTCATTTTATAAAAATCCCCCATAGCAATGCATTAGCAAAGGCTTTTTCAAATCACTGGCGATTAGAAATCACTCCTAGTGGGTTTCTGGCCTGATTTGAGCACGGTGGCAAGGGCCCACAAAAGGCATCTTGTCCTATTTTTCTGTGATCCCAGAGGCACTCTTGATGGTCTCCAGCTGCTAAAGCCCATCCTTTTCAAAGTCCATCTTTTGGTGCGCTGGGATATGGTTTCTGATGCACCTGCATTGAATTCAGCTGTAATTTGTCTGTTGTTGCCCTTCTGTTGCTGTGAACTACTTGCCATTCAGCTCTCTTGTTCACCAGCCTTTTTTGACCAGAATAGTCCTTATCGCTTGAAGGTTTTTTTTTTGTTTGCTTTTTTCCAACAACTGCCACTCTTTGAACACCTGAGATACTGTTGGGCGTAAAAAATTCTAAAAAGAGTCGTTGGTTCAGAGATTCTAGAACTAGCTCTTCATGCACCAATGATCATCCTTCATTCAAAGTCACTTAAATCTTTTGTCTTACCCATTTTGACATTAAGGCTGCTTTCACAGTGCGACGTTACAGCCGCACGTTATACAAAGTAATAACGCAGGCTAACGCACAGCAGCACAAAGTATGTGTCACATTCACAGTGCTCACTTTGCGTTGTGTGTAACTTGTAGCAATATGTAGAAAGTGCTGCATGCTGTGCGTTGTCTGCGTTATTAGCTACGTTGGACTGTTCGCACATGCTCAGTAATTTTTTTTTTTTAAATGTGACGCATGCGCAGTTTTTGTTCGATGAGTAGGCGTCAAAATGTACGCATCAAGAGACGCATAACGCAGTTCAATATAACATCCAACTTCAAAGCTAACATGCGTTGCGTTAGGGGCACGTTATGCGACCTTAATGTCGCATCAAACGCAACGTCTTAGTGTGAAAGAGCCCTAAAGGATACCCGAGGTGACGTAACATGATGAGATAGACATGTGTATGTACAATGCCAAGCACACAAATAACTAGGCTGTGTTCATTTTTTTTTTTTTCATTTTCTGCCTGAAAGAGTTAAAGATCAGGTATGTAATTAGCTGACTCATTCCTGACAGGAAGTGACTACATTGTGACCCTCTCTGATAAGATATTCCAACTATAAAACTCTTTCCTAGCAGAAAATGGCTTCTGAGAGCAGAAAAGAGATAAAAGGGTCAATGGTTTATAGATTTTTAGCTCTGGCATCCTTCAATGAATGTGTCATTGAGCAAAAACAATAAAACAGTTAAAACTTAAAAAGTAGATTTAAAAATAAAACTATGGAATATCTAAAAAAGGCTTTTTAGGAGAAGGAAGATAGATACAATCGTTTATTTCATTAGTTTATTGCCTACATAGCGCTCTCTGCGTCGCGTCCCCATAGTGACATGCTTCACATGACACGCCAGCGTATTGCATGCTGACTGCCAGCTTGTGGTACGCTGTTGTATCATGTGACGCGTGTCACGTGATGGCCTGTTACAATGGAGGCGCAACTTTGGAAGCGCTATGTAGGTGAGTTAACCCCCGCTAATCACCCGCTCGTGGATGTGCAGGGAGGGTGGGGGGGAAAAGGAGAGAGGAGGAGGCCAGGCATGCTAAGAATGCAGCCCGGCCGTGCAAAGTTTGCCCAGGCCTGGGCTAAAGCCTCATACACTCTGAACTAAAGTCCTTTGAAACAAACGATTGATTTAGACGCAGTTGTGTGCAAAAATGTAGCCAAACGGTGTCTGGCGGTTTAACTCAGACGACAGGCAGATGTCGTGCAGTCAGCCACATGTGTACAATTGTCATTTGAATGACATTGTTCTATTGAATGCATGCATGTCTTGCATGGTGCTGTTTCTGCTTGCACATTGTATTTTGAATGAGTTGGTCGTTTGCAATATCAGTGTGCGTAAATGACAAGTCTTTTCATATGGATTGTTTAGCGCTGAGCCTAGAATTGGGCTTTAAAACGTATGTTGTATGATTACTCTTCCAGATTTTAGGCATGGAAAATTCCAGAACAAGACAGAAGTCACTACTGACGTCGATAAAGACCGGATCATATTTGCTCAGGATAAGGTGAAGATTTGTTTAGCAATAAAGCACATTTTCCCATTTGTGCACGGACTCCAGGATCTGACGCTCCTCTCTGAAACGGAGTCTCTGGTGAGTATTTTTATGCTCATGTCTTTCCTGTTTCTGATTGGTTCTCAGATGTCTTCACTGGCATCATCATTTTCCCCATATTTTTTACAAGAAGAATAAAACTCCATTCACACAAGCGAACCTAGTAGCATCAGTGTATAAATGCATTGAGTTTGTGTCATTGTTATACTACATTCATACTCCAGTTCTAATGCATTTGTACCGCGACTGTAGCATAATTGCAGTTTTCTGAATGCAAGAAAATAGAACATGCTGAATTCGGAGATGAATTCAGTGCAGCTACGACACAACCACACTAAAGGGGCCCATACACTGGTCGATTTTAGCCATCGATCGATCGGAAATCGATTCTATCGAATCACCCAATCGAACGTTTTGCGGTCGATTTCGATCGATTTGATCTATCTGACTGGATGGAAAATCTAGGTCGATGGGCTGCTGGCAGCAGATCGAGGGCCCATAGAGTTGCATTCGATCTAATGGTCCAATAATGCATTTAGATCTATTTCCAATAGATTTTGTTATATCTATTGGAAATCTGTTCCTAGAGTGTGGCACGCATCAGATTCCTGTCAGATTTGACTTTACAGGCATTTGACAAAAATCTATCTGATGGTCGAATGTATAAGTGTATGGCCACCTTAAGGGCTGGAACCCACAGGAGCGCTTTTGGCAGCACTGCGATACGCTAGCAGTTTGCCAAAACGCTGGGCTAATGTTAATGGATGGGGCAACTTCCACAGGAGCGTTTGCGTTTCCCAGAAACGCAAACGCAGGACCTGCAGCATTTTGGGAGCATTAGCGCTTCAATGTAAAGTATTGAAACGCTAGCAGAAACGCTCAGCAAAACCTAAACTGAGCGGTTTTGCTAGCGTTTTGCGGTTCAGCACACTGTAACAAAATGAAAAATAATTCACAGGACCAATCAGGATAAAAACGCAAAACGCTACGCACCCGCTGGGCAAAAAAATACAATGTTGCAAAACACAACCAAAAACGCGCATGAATCCGCTTGCAAACCGCTCAGACAAAACGCTAGCGGTTGCGTTTTGCGTTTGCTGATTTCAGTGGGTTCCAGGCCTCAGGCTTGGTTCAGATGGGCGTCCGAACCAGCCACTCACAACAGCCTTGCATCTCATTCCATTTGTCGGCTTTCAGCTGCACTTTGCGGTGTGCAGTGTTTTGCCCCTTGCAGGGGGTCACGAGAGGGTGGCGGTAGACTATTCTGAAAGAGAACCCGAGGTGGGTTCTAAGAATCCAATTAGCACACAGAGGCTGGATCTGCATATAATGACCAGCCTCTGTTCCTATACTGTTTGCCCCAGTCTCTCCCCTGCGCTCTGCTGTCCCCCATAACAGACACAAATTACAGAGAGTCATCAGATCAGCAGAGAGAATCATCGGTAAACCGCTACCTGCTCTGGACCTCCTCTACCACTCAAGGCTGCGCTCCAGAGCTTTGAGGATTGCAAATGACCCCTCACACCCAGGAAACCGGTTATTCAGCCAGCTCCCTTTGGGCCGGAGGTATCGGTCCATCTGCGCCAGGACCACCAGACACAGAAACAGCTTCTTCCCCTCAGCTGTGAACTCACTGAACTCTCTCCACGCACTCCCCACTATAACGTGATTTTGTAATTATAGAAGAATTGCGCGTTTTTTTCGATTGTATGCTTTCTCTGTATGTAATGTGTGATATAGTGTTGTTGATCCTTCTGATGTATTCTGTGTGCCCTATACTACTTGCATCCTGTACGTTCCAAAACCAATTCCGGGCACGACCCAGTCGTGCTTGGCGAAAATAAAGATTCTGATTCTGATTCATAAATCAATCACTGTGCTGGCGGCATGCAGCGTGTCACCAGCCGGCTGTTGACCTCTGAAATGTCAGTCTCTGCCGCTCCCCCCGCCTCCTCCATAGCGCCGGTCCCCGCCCGCGTCCCTTCCCTCCAATCAGCAGGGAGGAAAGGGACGCAGGCAGGGAGCGGCGCTATGGAGGAGGCGGGGTAGCGGCAGAGACTGACATTTCAGAGTTCAACGCTGCATGTCACCAGCACAGCGATTGATTTATGGGGGACAGCAGAGCGCAGGGGGGTCCTGGGGGAAAACGGTATAGCAACAGAGGCTGGGTATTATATGCAGATCCAGCCTCTGTGTGCTAATTGGATTCTTAGAACCCACCTCGGGTTCTCTTGAAAGCAACCTGTTGTGTCCAGGATCGGGTGTGCGTTGGTCAGACGACGGGGAAAATGCTGAGTTTGCGCAAACGCAGGTAAACTATCATATCATCGTCTGTCCATTCATCTGAGTGGACAGTGTTCAAACGACAAGCACCACGGACATCGCTTACCACCGCGTAACCATCCCTCTAAACCAAGCCTAATGCTGGGTACACACGTTACGTTTTTCCGGGTGATAGATGGATCCGATAATTCCCATCATGTCAGATATTCCTTCCAATCGATTCTGCGCTCGATTTCTCATAGAAGTGAATGGAAAAAGATAAGAAAAACGAGCAGAAGATAAGAGAATCGATCGGAAAAAGCACGATCGGTTTGGAAAATCGCCCGAAAAAAAGTATTGTGTGTATTAGGCATATAAATGCTGCTGCTTGGCACCCAGCACTTATTAGCAATGGCTAATGAAATGCTAATTGATGCTAATTTTATACCACTGCTAGATTTAAACCATTTCCAAGCTGGATATATTTACATACAATTGGCATCAGCTGGAAATGATTAGCATCTCATTGTCTTTACTAGTCACATATATACAAGTAAACATGCACACCATGTATTGTTTGCTGATTCAAAGTGTACTGTAAAGGTGCGTACACACGCACTATTATAACAAAGGACGGCTCCGTCAGACCATCCCGCTGGGCGAACATTCTGCCGACAGTAGGACGTGTGTACATGCTGTCGGCAGACTGATAAAGACCGTTTTTGACAGATCCAGCGGGAGGGTCTGACTGACCCGTTAAGAGCAGGGACAAGGTCCTCCAGCACCCAAGTCTGAGACACCAAAGTGCGCCCCTCCATCCCTCCCACCCCAGCCGTCACACACTGATTGCTATTAGACTAAGAGGCTCCCCAGGGCCCCCCAATCCTCCCATCACCTTAATATCTAGTTCTCTGGCCTGCAGTCACTGCTATGTATCCCCTTTTCTTATTTCTTTCTGCTTCATACACAATTAGGAATGACAGCTGAATGAATTGTGCGCCCCCTCCTACACTGCGCCCTGAGGCTGGAGCCTCTCCAGCCTATGCCTCGGCCCGGCCCTGGACCCGTTGTTTGTTACAATAGTGCGTGTGTACGCACCTTAAGTAAGACAAAATAAGACTCTCATTGAAAAGGCAGACATCTTAAAGGTACATACACATGTCGGATTTTTCCAATCGACCGGTCGTGTGAAAGTTTGAACGTCCGGTCGTTTGGACGTCAAATCGGGCGTGTGTACAGTCGGTCGGTAAGCTGATAAGACTGGATTTGAACGATCCGCCAAGCAGATCCGTAAAAATCTGTCTTAGCTGCACGACCGACTATACACACGCCCAATTTGACGTCCAAACGACCGGATCTCCTCATCCAGTTTTATACTGCTTTTGTATCACGTCTCACACGATTGATCCAACCAGCAGCTGAATCCAGAGCGGGCAGCCGTTTACGGCCACTAGCATTTTTCTTTTGTTCAGTTGGCCCCTATACAGCACAAGTTTTGCATGTAGCTGTTTGCTTTGCTAATGTGACCTGTTTTACAGAAACTGCAGGCGGATAAGAGGCCAGTCTCTAGAGTCGTATATGAATGTCTATCTCTGATTGAAAAGAAGGACTTGAAGTTGAATGTAATTTTTGAGTACATATTCCAGGAATGTTACCTCAGGCTATATCCATGCCTCCAGGACATATTACAAGGTAATTTCTACTTGTTTGGTGTGAGTGTTGGGCAGCCTCCCAGTTCTTTACAGCATAATGTAAGCAGATGGCAATATCTCCAAGGCCCGCCCCTTCCTGACCCCTGGACATCACCAAACGCCTCATCCACGCCTTCATCCTCTCCCGCCTGGACTACTGCAGCACTCTCCTTTCAAGCCTCCCTTTGAACTGCATCGTCCCCCTACAATCTATCATGAACACAGCAGCCAGGTTCATAATAATATTTACTATTCCCCCTTTGGCCTCAATTCACTAAGCTTTATCAAACACTTTTTATCAAACCATTGATAATTTACCTCATGGGTAAAATCTAATGTTGAATTCACTAAGGTGCTATATATTTAAATTTTTATCGCTAAAACGTTTAATAGACCTATAACACCTTAGCGAATTCAAAATAAGATTTTACCCATGAGGTAAATTAGCAAACGTTTGATAAAGTGTTTGATAAAGCTTAGTGAATTGAGGCCTTTGAGTTGTAGCAACTTGAGGAGACATACGTAATGATACGTTAGATGGCCCATCCCCCACTCCAATGCCCTAACTCTATGCCTAGCACCTTCGGTGCTCCTACCCCCTCCCTTTAGACTGTAAGCTTTTGGCAAGGTCCTTCCTTCCCCCCCACCCACCCCTCTATATGAGACTGACATGAACTTGAATTACTTGGTCTCTATGACCACTTCTCCAGCGCATGATCTGGTATCTTGTCACCCCTATTTATCAATGTCTGAACTCCTATTTATTGTCCAGTGCTGAGTAATGTGTTGGTGCTCTATGAATCCAATAAATAATAATATAGCAGGTGCGGCCTGGTTTCAGAGGACTTCCATTCTTCTCTTCACGCAATGATCATTTGTCTATGACTCTTTTCTTCCCCTGTCTGCAGGTAAGCCAGGTCATAAGTCATACTACATAATTGTTCCCAAAGTATTGGGTAACACGAAAGAGAGGGAGGACATAGGAGACGTATTGCAATATGTGGAATGGATGTCTGTTGCATTCAGTTTTCAGCTCCTGTGTATTTGTGCTGCAGAAGCAATTAGCACAATATGTGACCCTAAATTGGCTGAGAAGCTTTTCCAATAGTCTTAAAGAGACTCTGTAACAAAATTTTCAGCCTTATTTCTTCTATCCGATAAGTTCCTATACCTGTTCTAATGTGGTCTGGATTACTGCAGCCTTTCCTAGTTGCACTGTGTCTGTATTTCTGTTATATAATCTAATCTTCTTTCCTCTGACGGCTTTGTCTGACTCAGGCTGGAATGTGCAGCTCTGCTTGTGATAGGATAGAAGCTATACACGCCCTCTCCAGGCCCCCTGCAGGCTCTGACTGAGCTTCTCTCAGCCTATCACATGCCATGTCTTTTGTTTGTAAACACTGCCTTAAACTGGCAATTACAAGCCAGGATTGCAGCAGGGAGTGGCAGAAACAGCACAGAGGGGCCCAGGAGAACCTAATGAATAGAATGGTATGCTTTTTATTGTAAGAATTTTAGAATACAGATTCTCTTTAAAGAGAACCTGCGATGGAGATAATGGCAGTATTTTTACTTACCTGGGGCTTCCTCCAGCCCCATAAGGTCCATGGGCTCTCTCTGTACTCTTAGCCTCATACACACTCCTGACTTAAAGAAATACTGTATGGGGGGTCGGAAGAAAATGAGTTAAACTTACCCGGTGTTTCTAATGGTCCCCCACAGACCTCCTGTGCCCGCGCAGCCACTCACCGATGCTCCGGCCCCGCCTCAGGTTCAGTCGGGAATTTCAGGCTTTAAAGTCTGAAAACCTCTGCGTTGACGTGTCCTCGCTCCCGCTGATGTCACCAGGAGTGTACTGTGCAGGCACAGTATGGTCTGTGCCTGCGCAGTACGCTCCTGGTGACATCAGCGGGAGCGAGGACACGGCAACGCAGGCGCAGTGATTTTTAAACTTTAAAGTCTGATATTCCGGACGTGAACCGGGGCCGGAGCATCGGTGAGTGGCTGCGCGGGCACAGGATGTCTGCGGGGGAGCATTCGAAGCCCCGGGTAAGTTCAACTCATTTTCCCCCGACCCCCTTCAGTATTCCTTTAAGTCAGCTGAGGCAGCCGATAATGACAATCGGGCATGTGTACGGCAGCTGGCAACCCCCAAATTGTGAGTGATCCGCCGGGCAGATCAACTCAACCCCAACGATGCTTATCCAATTGTTTGCGCCGCTTCCCTGCCCACTGTGTGATGTCATGCATGTGCCGCTTGTAGTCGTCCCCGCCCCCCCCTCCTCCCGCATAGCAACACAGCGTGTTGTCAGCTACACAGCTGACATGCGTTTGCAGCCTGGGCCAGCGATGTCGTCCAAGGGGATCAGGTCAAGAACCCTGACGGACTACATAATTTGTGAGTGTGTACGAGCCTCTCTGGGAAGAACCTCTGGGGTTTTACTGGACGACCTTCAGGTTTGTACTTGTGCTTCAGGGTAAAGAAATATCTTCTTTTGCAGAGAGAGGCCTCTTTCTTTATCCCAGTGGAGGTGGGAAGAATGACCCTAGTTTCATGACTCGGGGCTGATTTTATTATTATTATTAGCCTATGCATATGGTTTATTCTGTTCTTTCTCCTCACAGAGCCTAGTTCAGAGCATGCTGGACTGTTCAATGGCCAACAATACCCAGTGTTCAGCAACCCCAATGATCTGAAGAACTTTTTTGAACAGAGCAAAATGGACATCTGTCAGTCTATTAGTGAACGGTTTCCTTTTCTGCATGGACTGCATGATCTACAGCTGCTGTCTAGGTTACAGTTACTGGTAAGACACTTTGGAAACATTTGGGTACAATGCAAATGACAGCGTTGTGCCAATAGGATAATGACAGCTGCTAATTGAGATGCTAGAGAGCAAAGGAATGTAGGCAGCACTCAATCCATTTCAATGCGGCATGCTCTGGTCGTGGAAACTCCACCCAGAGGTCCAGTCAAAAAACAAGAAATCTTGACCCAGCACTGTCTTGCAAGTAGTATCAGCTCTTTTATTAATGCATTGATGATGACTCCTGCTGTATTTTTCAAGATGCCTTAAAGAGGAACTCCAGTGAAAATAATGTAATAAAAAAGTCCTTCATTTTTACAATAATTTATGTATAAATGATTTAGTCAGTGTTTGTAGATTGTAAAAGCTTTCCTCTCCCTGATTTACATTCTGACATTTATCACATGGTGACATTTTTACTGCTGGCAAACTATGTCACTGGAAGTAGCTGCTGCTTGCTTTTTTGGCAGTTGGAAACAGCTGTAGACAGCTGTTATATCCCACAATGCAACAAGGTTCACAGACAGGAAACTGCCAGGACCATGGTCCTCAGAGTTTCCTGTGGAAGGGGTTTCACCACAATATCAGCCATACAGAGCCCCCTGATGATCTATTCTTGGTCACGGTTTCTCTTTAACCTACTGCGGACCGCCGCAGTATAAATCTACGGCGGGCAGGGGGCGCTGCGGTTCTGACCTGACGTAAACTCTACGTCCCATTGACCGCGCGCCACCGCCCGCAGCCAATGAAAGCGGCTCCTGACCGGCGCACAGCACTCTGCCGTCATACCGATGGCAGAGAGAGCAGCCTGCGGCGGGGGCAGAGCGGCGTGTTTGTCGGGAGCGGTGGATTTTAGCGGCGATTCGTCGGGAAACGGCGGTTTATGGGGCCAGAGGGTGCTGGTCGCGAAATGGTTAAAGTAAACCAGAGCTGTCATATAAAGATTTGATACTCACCTGCGGTTTCCTCCAGCAGCATAAACACGTGTCAATCCCTTGCCGTCCTCCCGCGGTTTGCAGTTTAGCCGTGATCAGCTGATATTACTTGCAAAACCATGCTGGGTCAAGATTGCTAATAGAGAGGCTAGGTAGCCCTCCTACTAACAAAACAATTGAAAATCGTATACAGGAACTCCAAAAGCACAGACTTAATGGGACCCCGAGCAGTAAAAATAAACGTAATAGGTACTTACCTGGGGCTTCCTTCAGCCCACCGTAGGTCCCACGGCCCACCGTAGGTCCCACGGCGTCCTCCTGGCTCCTCTCCCGGTCTCCGCTGCATACCGCACCGGCACTTCCTTAACAGTGACGCTCTTCGTCATCATGCCGGCCGCTGCACGGCGGCTGGCCTGACAGTACTGCGCATGCGCGGTTTAATCGCACATGTGCAGTACTGTCACACCGGCCGCGATGATGACGAAGAGCGTACGATATGCGGCGGAGGGACCAGGAGAGGAGCCAGGAGGACCCCGGGGGACCTCTCGACCTACGGTGGGCTGGAGAAGGCCCTAGGTAAGTACCAATTTTGCTTATTTTTACTGCTCAGCGTCCTTTTAAGTGTATTTATGCAGATGCTTGTATGCAAACAATCATGCAAATATTAACTGATCATTTTGAACAAAAACTGTACAGTAAACCAGTTTCCTATTGTGATCTGTTTAATAGAATAGGAATCTGATTGTTTGCATAGAAGCATCTTCATAAATGCAAATAAGGTGACCATATATCAGGCGTGGATGAAAATCATTGCCATTAAGAGCAAGCCCGATCGACGATGCAACAGATGTTGCAGGGAAGCATTTAGCATTGGTTAAATGCGATGTGCCCGAGGACCCATCTGACCCAGCCCTAGACAATACTAATTGCCTGGCATCCTGCTGATCTCTTTGGCTGCAGTAGTGTCTGAAGCACACATTGAAAGAAGCATGCAGCTAATTCAGTCAGACTTCAGTAGAATCGCTCGATCACAAATCGATTCTATAGAATCGTCTGATCAATTCGATTTTATCTGACCGGATGGAAAATCTAGGTCGATCTGCTGCTGGCAGCAGATTGATGGCCCATACAGTTGCATTGGATCTAATGGTGCAGTAATGCATTTAGATCGATTTTCAATAGATTTCCAATATATTTTATTTTGAAATCTATTGTAAATCTGTTCCTAGTGTGTGGCACACATCAGATAGATTCCTGTCAGATGCGACTTGACAGGCATCTGACAAAAATCTAATGGTCGAATCTACTGCAAATCTATCAGTGTATGGCCACCTTAAGAAACCTCTCATCTGTATGCTTGTTCAGGGTCTATAGCTAAAAGTATTAGGGCTCATTCACACTATGTGCTGCGCTGTCAGTTTTGACGCAACGCACATAGTGTACGATCCACATGGCAACGTGAAAGTCCATAGACTTTCATGTTACCATTCACACTACAGGTGTGCGTTCCCATGCGTTACGATGTAACGCTTCTGGGGACATAAAATCGCATGACGCACACGTTTCCCGACGGGTACGGCTGCCGGCGCCTGCGCTCTAGCGCTCCCCGACGTGCATTCCGTGCGTTGACCGTGCGATGCCAACGCAAGCAAGAAATTGTGTTCGTGCTTGCGTTGTGTAGTGTGAATGAGCCCTTAGAGGTCGGCAGGACAGCCAAGCAATTTGTATTGTTAAAAAGCAAATAAATATGTCAGCGTCTATATCCCGCTCACTTCAGGTGACATTTAAGGGTTGAAAACCTAGGTGTGAAGTTCATGTTGCTTTAAAGCTCTAAACCAGCCTTTCTCAACCTTTTTACCCTGGAGGAATCCTGCAAATAACTTTTGGATCTCAAGGAACCCCTGCAAACAATTTTTTGGTCTCGAGGAACCCCTGCATTTATTTTGCAGAAGGCATGGTCTTTAAAAGTAGGTGAGGCTGTTTATTTCACTACCCCTATTACACTGCCACTCATTATACAGTCTCCTGATGCCCCAATTTAGTGCTTCTTGTTACAGTACTACCTATTATGTGCTCTATTATACTTCCCCCAAGATGGGGGAAAATTCCAAGGAACCCCTGCAGAGTCCTCAAGGAACCCTGGGGTTCCAGGGAACCCTGGTTGAGAAAGCCTGCTCTAAACGCTGCACCATAATTGTAGAGGACATTGCAAACCTCTTCTAAGGAAGGGCCCGTTGTTGGCCATGTGACTGCATAGAAAGCAGACAAGGGACAGGGAAAAGCACCAACATCGCTCTCAAATCAGAAGCTGCTATTACACAAATTAAAGAGGAACCGCCGCGATATATAGTAGAATGCAGTAAATTATACAGGACACCCACTTTTACATAAATATCATGATTTCAGCATTAGAAACCAGCTATATATTGCTGTATATTTGTATGTAGCCCCACCCTCCCACTGAGGGTTATCCTAGGCTGTTTGTTACGTGGAAACCTTCCCCAGAGCATTCTGAAAGACCAGAGGTATTTTCTACTGGCTTTAGAACTCTCAGTAAACATTCCGCAGAGATCACCTGCCAGTACTAAAGATGTTACCGCTTGTGATAAATTTCAGGGAGAGGAAAGATTTTACAATGGGCAAAACACTGACTAAAGAAATTATAAATGGAAATTGTAAAAAAAAAAAAAAAAAAAAGCTATTTTATTCATTGTTATTTTGACTACAGTTCCTCTTTAAAATGTTCCTGAGGTGAAAAAATAAAAGAAATTACTGTACTGTATACATTTGGGGCTTCCTCCAGCCCCCTATAGGCTAATAGGTCCCTCGCCGTCCTCCTCAGCAAACTGTATCTTCTGTTATGGGTCCCGGTAATTTGGCCATTTGGGGCCAGTCGGTGCAGTCTGGCCAGGCCTGCTCCCCCGTTATATTGCACAGGCGCAGAACGATCTCGTTGACTGGGGCGCACAACTGGGCTGCACTTGCGCACTACACCCTGGCTGGCTGACTTACTGGGACCCATAGTGGGAGATTTGGGTGGCAGAGGAGGGTGGCGAGGGACCGATTAGTCTGAAGGGGGCTGGAGGAAGTCCCAGGTATGTATAATTTCTTTTATTTTTTATCATCTATGGTTTCCTTTCAGGGCCCATTCACATTTGTGCGTTTTTAGAGTGATTTCAGCATTGCTGAAAATCGCTAGCTGTTTGAAAAACTTGTTTACAATGAAAGTGTATGGAAGTGTTTTCAGCTAAGCGATTTGCAATTTGCTGAAATGCAAACGTGTTGCCTGCAGCGTTTTCTGAGCGATTCTGGAGCAATTCTGCAGGCTAAATTGAACTAGAAATCACAAAACGCTAATCGTTGGAAAAATGCTTTCTATACAGTGAAAAAACGCCAAAAAAAATCGCTCAGCGTTTGTGTTAGCGTTTAGCGATTTCTAGTTTGAATGGACCTTAAAGCTTTGCTATGATGCTGTCTCATGGCAACAGTTGCTATGTGTGTTTTAACTGTAGGCGTAGGCTGTTAACTTGCTTACTCTGCAATCATAGATCACTAAGCAGCTTTTACTGCACTGTGGACGGAGGGGAGATGTACCAGCAGCATTATGCTGTGGGGACTTCCTTTGATGTTCCCCCAGAACATTAGGAATACAGCACACCTTCAAAACTTCTTGCAGAATGAACAACTTGTGCTCTGATCTTAAAGAGGAACTCTCAGCCTAAACAAACATACTGTCATTAAGTTACATTAGTTATGTTAATTAAAATAGATAGGTAATATAATCTCTTACCCACACTGTTTTAAAAGAACAGGCAAATGTTTGATTTCATGATGGCAGCCATCTTTTTGGTTGAAAGGAGGTGATAGGGAGCATGAGACACAGTTCCAACTGTCCTGTGTCCTGAGCACCTCTCCCAGTTGCTAGGCAACATGAATAACAACATAAGAAATCCCATCATGCTCTGCACAGCATCAGGGAATAAAAGCCCGGGATTTTTTTCTTTGATGGGTGGAGCTTAGCTAAAAATGCAGCTAAAAATGATGCTTTGGTAAGGAAAACAAAGTTCTGATGCTGTGAAACTGTTAAAGAAACACCAAGCCTTTTCAGTTCTGCTGAGTAGATTTTTAGTCCGGAGGTTCACTTTAAAGACAACTGATGATGAGTGCTTGGTGCATGTCATGATTTGTTTATTTATTTGGCAGAGACTCCAGGCAGACAAGGCCACCACTAAGGACGTGCTGTACAAAGCTCTGTGTCAGATTAGAGAGAGCAGCGACATAGAAACATTCTTTGTCTACGCGTATCGTCCATTTTTCCTCACCATGTTCCCCAGTCTCAAGGCCATTCTGCAGAGTAAGTTAAAAATACAACATGTAAGAACATAATACTAGCATAACGGTTTGCTTAAAGTGCAACTAAACTCAAAATTTCCTCTGTGCTTTAAAAGATTAGCTGCAGCATGATAACTTTTATGGAAAAATATACATCATAATTTTAACTCTTTGAAATCCTAAAAAAAAACTGAAGTATTACTTGGTTTCACTTTGAAGAATGCACTGAAAGGGTTAACCCTCAGTGATTACAGTGTTTACTTGGCAGAGCTCTCCTACAGTCTACTCACAGTTGCTGATTAGAAAGGTTGATCTATTTAAACAAACACAGGACTCAAAGAAGTGAATGGCTTCAGCAACTCTACATGGAATAAAAACTTTTCATTGTGTGCTGTACAAGAGTTTGGGTCCTTTTTAAACAGAAAAAAATTATTACAGAAGTGGCCCTGGGTTACCATCAGCTATCCGGGTATCACATAGAAGATAAGACTAGATTTTCCATATATCCTACTGTATATATACATATATATCCATATACTCCTCATACAATTTCCCGTTATCAAAATCGACCAGAAAAACTATCGGAAATCAGATCGGACCTGTTGGGAATTATGGATTCAACCCATTGATCTGATGGGAATTTGCATGGTGTGTCCCAGACACACCATGCAATTTAAAAGATTGGTTTCATTCATGTAATTTGTTTGTCTGTCTCGCTGCACGGTGAAGAGGCCGACCTCGGGGTCGGCCTTACTGCGCCTGCGCGAGCCGCCACTATCAATCATTGCTACGTTGTCTGCGGCGAGTTCACAGCGGCGGCTCACGCAGGCGCAGTAAGGTCGACCCCCGCGGTCGGCCTCTGCACCGTGCAGTGAGACCGGGACAGCAGCAGGGAGCAGAGCGGTCGGCGTGGGACAGTCGGATGCAAGGGGCTGAAGAAAACCCCAGGTGAGTAAACCTCGTTTTCGTTAGTTAGCCTGATAACTCCTTTAATATATTTTCTTGTCCCTGTATTCACACATCCTTTGCAACATGTAATGGCGAAGTGTTACCTAGAATATCCAAACTCCTGTGAAGCAGTGGAGTATTTCCTGCTCTCCTCCTGCATGAACCTTGCTGTTATCGTTTTTTATTATACTTGCGTTGCTTTTCCAAATCTATGTTAAAAAGACACTGAAGCGAATTTTTTTTTTTTTATGAATATTGTATGTGTAGTACAGCTAAGAAATAAAACATTAGGGGCAGAGACATAAGTCTATTATTGTTTCCAGTACAGGAAGAGTTAAGAAACTCCAGTTCTCTATGCAAAAAAGCCACTGAGCTCCACCACTTTAAAGTGGATCCAAGATAAACTTTTATTCATTGCATAATTGTGTTCCTTACATATAGTTTATAGGGCATTCCTCAAGCCAAACTTTTTTTTTTTTTTAATACTCTAATTCCCTATAAACTAAACAAGCCTTGCCCACAGCTTCTCCAAAATGCCAAGGCACTCACACCCATGTAGCAAGGGCTTATGGGAGTTTGGACAGGAGGAGGAGTTGCTTACTAGCCAGAGATTTCAGAGGCAGAGGGGAAGGGGGAATTTTTCACAGGCTGAGGGGTGGAAATGCAGTTGCAGATTACCTGTGTAATGATGACATACAGAACATGTCCGCTCTCATTGTATCACAGGAATAAATCATCTTAAACTGTTGAAGCTGTATGCAGCCAGATTTGCTGTGTAAACTATCTAAACTTTAGAGAAGATATATAGACAAGTTACTTGTTATAGTTAGTTTTTCATCTCGGATCTGCTTTAAAAGTGAAGAAAGCTTTGTCTTCTGAAGCTTGTTATCTCAATTGTCAGTCACTGTATTTTCTTTTTCTCACCAGAGAAAAAGAAGCGAGTAGTTCAAAAGTTCACTGGGCTGCTCTGAAAAATCATTTAGAATGCTGAGTAGTGTGTAAACTGCAAATATTAGAGAATGGTGCAATATTATAAAAAAAACTAAAACTAAAAATTTGAGAATATTTTCTTTGCTATTAATGATCTAGTACTTATCCGTACTACACAACCAATTCATTATATCATAATTTTTTTTTCTCTTCAGTGTCTCTTTAACACTTTTCATTCATTTTGTGTTACTTGTAACGTGAAGATAAGTGTCAGCCATTCAAGTTATGTAATAATATATGCGGCTTTTTACAGGATTAAATGAAGCACTGAGAGAGGATGCATATCCCCTGCCGACAGGTAAATGACTACAGAACCGCATATGAAATTGTGTTCTTTCCACAGATGAACATGCAAATGTGGCATCACCAGGGCTTTTTCCTGGCAAAGGCCTGGAGCACCCTCAGTGTTCAGGTCACAGCCTCTGTTGTACTGAAATTCTGTGTCAGGCAGTTGCAGTGCAAAGCTTAGTACTGTATATTCCAGCTTTTGCAGTGCGCCTGGTGTCTTCCAGCTTTGCATGTACAGTGTGCTGCAATCCTTGACTAATGCTACCCAACTCGCACCCCACCCCCCTCATCCCCCTCCCCTCCACACAGTGTGTATGTGGAAAGGGGAGAGGAATCAGAGAGAACCAAATAGCTTTAAAATGACAAGTCACTATGACAGAAATTCATCAATGAGTTTCTGTTTGTTTACATTTTCTCAGTTGGCATTCATGCTTTTTGCAGTCCAATCGGTAACGCAGTAACAAAGATAAAAAGTTAAGGTACATTTGAAACACGATGAAAACACTAACACTATATGCTACAAATCGCAGTATTGAACAAGGCAAACAGTAATCTGGTAGGATACACAAGGAGGGAGGGCAATGCCAGGCTTACAATCTAATAGGAGGGGGTGGTGACACTATAGGAGAGGTCTGCATCGTGAGGTTCTCGGCAGAGACAGGGCATTGACTAGGTGAGGTAGGCCTTAAAGGGACCCTGAACAGTGGCTAATAAATTAAATCTGGACCTCCCTTGGGCTTCCTCCAGCCCCTGGTTCCTTGCCTCTCTCCCGCCGGTGGCTCTGGTAATGCAGCGACTTCAGCCGAAGTCACATGTGCATGCCTCGAGCGCATCATCACGCCAGTCACGGTAAGCCTCCTGCGCTTGTGCGGTTTCCTAGAGACTGAACTGCACAGGAGGCTTATGGCGACCGGCATGATGACATGCCGTTTTTTAAGCCACAGCTCAGGGTCCCTTTTAATACTACTCGTTTCATTGGTCAAATGTGCTTGAGTGCTTATTTTTGAGTTTTCTTTGGCTTCAAACTAATTATAAAGCATCAATGCCCTCAAAATGCCAATGTATTAAAGCGGGAGTGTCACCATAAAAATCAAATTTCAACAGCAACTGGTCTGAGTGTCTTAAGTGATAAAGATGCTAATCCTGCATTCACAACTTTTTCTGCTGTTATGATTTGGAGTTATCACATATTTAACCTCCCTGGCGTTCTGGGTAATGCGTACATAAGTACGCATTACCGGTTTTGTTAAATATTTTTCTTCCCTTGCTGTAGCTAGCGTTATGCTAGCTACAGCAGTACGCCATGCCGTCCGCATCCACCCTCCCAATCCCCGCCGGCCATACTTGCACGTCCGAGATCCCGCGAGAAGCGTGACTTCCTATCGTTCCTTCTCCCGTCGCCATGGTGATGATCGGACATGACGTCATCGGCGTCATGACATCATAGGGAGCTCCGATCCTTCCCATTGCGCAGCCTGGCGGTGATTTGCCAGGTTGCGCTAGGCGTTTCGGGGGGGACAGCCCCTTTGGTGGCGATCAGACAGAACATGTAGCTAGCAAAGTGCTAGCTACATGTTCTGAAAAAAAAGTAAGTAAAAAGACCCTCCAGGGGCTGAGCAATCCTCCTTGGCGTACATGGACAAGCTGAGCTCGTCCATACCGCCAAGGAGGTTAAGGAGCACTGGCCCTTTAGTAGTCAGTGCCAAACAGTTGCATGCTGGGGGTTCTTTTTATCTATAATATATTCCTCCTCTTCCCTTTTATTTCCCTGCCAGCTGCTTATCTGAAACCTGATCCCCTACTCACTTGTGTTTACAAGCAAGGCTGAGGTGACTCAGCGACTGAAGGAGAAAAAAAAAAAAGTAAAGGGCAGAAATGACATCAGGAGTTAGCCTAAACTGTGGGCAAAAGATATGGCCCGCACTAGGAACAAAATTCTCTTCATTTACTATACAACATTCACTGAAATCAAAACGTGGACAGTACAATACATGTGTTATGTAAGTAGATCAAGTATTTATCTACTTATATATGTGGTTTTTTTTTCCCCTGCCATAGTATGGCTAATCCACCTGCTTTAAAGCGGAATATAACCCTGCATTTCAACTTTGCTCTAAAACATTATATGCAACCAGCATTTTTTTTTTACTAGACCAGCATTGGAAGGGTTACACAGGGCTTTAAAGTTCCTGGAGATTTCTGCAGAGGCATCTGAAGCTGATATAGATACATTTTGTTTACATAAAGTGTTGAATGTGACTCATCTCTCTCACTGAGAAGGAGTTGGAGGACAGCCAAAGAGTGTGTAACATTTCTCAATAGATACATATAACTAAATAGAATGTAACAATCTGAACTTCTGCATATCTCTACACGGAACTTTAAACCTCTGTGTCTAACCCTTCCAATGCTGGTCTAGTAAAAAAAAAATGCTTTTTGCATATAATATGCTGTAAATAATGTTTTAGAGCAAAGTTGAAATGCAGGGTTATATTCCGCTTTAACCACCCTGGCGTTCTATTAAGATCGCCAGGGCGGCTGCGGGAGGGTTTTTTTTAAATAAAAAAAAAACTATTTCATGCAGCCAACTGAAAGTTGGCTGCATGAAAGCCCACTAGATGGCGCTCCGGAGGCGTTCTTCCGATCGCCTCCGGCAGCCAGAAGTAACACGGAAGGCCGCAATGAGCAGCCTTCCGTGTTTGGCTTCTCCTGTCGCCATGGCGACGAGCGGAGTGACGTCATGGACGTCAGCCGACGTCCTGACGTCAGCCGCCTCCAATCCAGCCCTTAGCGCTGGCCGGAACTATTTGTTCCGGCTGCGCAGGGCTCAGGCGGCTGGGGGGACCCTCTTTCGCCGCTGCTCGCGGCAGATCGCCGCAGAGCGGCGGCGATCGGGCAGCACACGCGGCTGGCAAAGTGCCGGCTGCGTGTGCTGCTCTTTATTTGAGCAAAATCGGCCCAGCAGGGCCTGAGCGGCAGCCATCGGCGGTGATGGACGAGCTGAGCTCGTCCATACCGCTAAGATGGTTAAAAGAAAATATGGAGTGCAAAACAGGAAGTTAGAAAATACTCAGAAGCAGACATACAGGGAGAGCAGCAGGCAACCATCTGATTCCTCTTAATATAAATGTATAACTATAGCTAAGCAGTGCTACATAACACTATATCTCCTACAACCTGTATCCTCTCCAGGAAGTTTTGATAAGAGAAGCCATAAAATGAAGCCTGCCTCGGAGCAACCTACATCAGCCGGGTACCGGAAACACATGTTGCCTGAAGTCAGCCCAGAAAAAAGCGAACGGTCTCATAAGTGAGTTATAGCCTAATCCTTCTGTATTGCTGATGTACTGTATACTTCGTAATATGTACAGTATCTTGTGAGAAAAAAAACAAAGGCCCTCATTCAATTTACTTTTTGCCTAGGTGATATTTTGTACGTGTAGTACAGCTATGGAATAGAACATTAGTAGCAAAAGAGTCTCATATTGGTTTCCAGTACAGGAAGAGTTAAAAAAAAACTTCAGCTGTTATCTTTGCAAAAGAGCTTCTCTGAGGTCTTCAACAATTGATCCAAATTGTTTGAATGTCCTGTTTTCTGAAGCACTTCAACAGCCAAGAAACAGTAAGAGACAGCTTGATATAAGGTTTTACTGCAAGAAAGCTGCTTTGTTTTATAGTTTAAAAGACAGACTGTAGTTTCTAAACTGCAAATATGACAGAATGAAGCTATATAACTAAAAAATAAAAATGTGAGACTCTTTTCTTTGCTGCTAAATGTTATATTCGTTATCCGTACAACACATACAGTTCATTATATCATACGTTTTTTCGCTTCAGATTTGCTTTAACTAGTTCTCAACTGAGGGGTTTATGCCTTTTAGGACCAGAGCAATTTTCACCTTCCAGCGCTCCTCCCCTTTTTCACCAATAACTTTATCACTACTACGGTAATCACAAAAAAATATACCTTGTTTTTTTTCCTCCACCAATTAGGCTTTCTTTGGGTGGTGCATTTCAACAGGAAAAATAAGGAAAAAATGTAAAAAAAATTCTCAGTTTTCAGCCATTATAGCTTTAAAATGATATGTGCTACCATAATTGAAACCCAGATTTTTGATATGCCCATTTGGCCCGGTTATTACATCGATTTAAATTATGTCCCTATCACAATGTATGGCGACAATATTTTATTTGGAAATTAAGGTGTATTTTTTCAGTTTTGCATCTGTCACTAATTACAAGCACTTTTTTGCCCCCACCCAAAAAACAGTAATATACAATCTTGATATACATATTTAAAAAGTTTAGTCCCTAAGTTAACTATTTCTGTATTTTTTGATTTATTTTAACTATCACTTTTTAATTTTTTTTTTTTACTTAAAAGTTTTATTTGGGTAACCATGAGAGGGGAGGTAAGGAGTTAATTAATGGCTTGCAGCACTGGGTCCCCGATTCGAATCCTAGCCAGGTCAACATCTGCAAGGAGTTTGTATTTTCTCCCAGTGTCTGTGTGGGTTTCCTTCGGGTATTCTGATTTCCTCCCACATTCCAAAAACATACAGATAATTTAATTGGCTTCCCCCAAAATTGGCACTTGACTATGATACATACACTGTACGATACATACATAGACATAAGACTATGGTAGGGATTAGATTGTGAGCTCCTCTGAGGAACAGTTAAGTGACAAGACAATATATACTCTCTGTACAGCGCTGCGTATGAAGTCGGCGCTTCATAAATAAATACTAAAAATAATAATAATAATGCTATTTTAAATTTAATTCAAATAGCATTGAAGTTTTAAGGTGTCCTTTTACTTTTTGGCCACACTTTATTTTGATTTAACTTTTAGATGGCATACACGTTTTACAAGAAGTAACGCGTGTACGCAATACATTGATTTTTGTTGATGAACGCTGGCAACTCATGCCGGTGTTCATTGATATCGGGCACTTAGATAGATCAGTTATTGGGAACCGTGTTCCCATTTACTAATCTTTAGACTAACGGATCACTATGAGAACGTTGTGGGAGACCACAGGAGCGTGCACATCAGTGATCGCAACAATAGACTAATAACTACGTCCCTGGGACTTCAGATTAAGTCCTGCAGGAAGTAGACCGACCGCCCACGGTGCGTTAACTAGTTAAAGGACAACTGAAGTTAGAGGGATATGAAGGCTAAGAGATGTATTTATTTTTAAGCAATGGAAAATGCCTTGCGTTGCTGATGGTGATTGTAGCGTGAGAACCTCTGCTAAGCTTTTGCTGCTGTTTGTGACCCTGTTGCGGACATATTCTTTTTCTGTCCAAGTGTTATAAAGACAAGAAATGTCTTTATAACACATGGGTCTCCACGTACTTTCAAAATTAATAAGATGTGTACTGCGCACACGCGGGTCCCTGCTTCTGCACGTGCAGAACGGAGCCACTCATCTTTGGAAGTACTCGGAGCTTGTAGAGTAGACATAAAGGCTTTTTGGACATTTAAGTCTGATTGCTGCAATGGGGGCCCAGCGGTGGAAGGAGCGGATGCAGAGAGGACTAGGAAGGCTCAAAGGATCTAGACTCTTCCCTCCTCTTAGGTAAGTGTCTAACTTTTGTTTTAGGTGGCTACAGGCGTCCTTTAATTGGCCTAAGCCTTGTAAAGGGTTTTGCCTTCCTCTAGATCAGTTGGGATATGTGCAGATGAAGGAGCATATGTGGTACCATTTTTTTTTTTCTCATTGAACTAAATGGAAGGATGTCTCTTTTTTTCAGCCAAACTATGTACTTATGTAATCTCCCTAATAACAGAAAAAAAGGCATAAACTCCTATGTTTTTCTTTTCTCTCGTTCTCCTCGCTCAGACAACCATCAACTACAAGACCTCCAGAGAAGAGGCCAATGACCGATGAAGCAGAGGACAACAAAATAAAAATCTACAGATGTGATTATGAAGGCTGTACATTGGCTTCCACTGACCGATCAGAGTTCAAAGTCCACAGAAGGAAACACAAAGGTACGCACATTCATGTTTGTCAAATGCAAAATCAAATATCATTACTAATTTCCATAAATCTGTGGCATTTAACATTTTTGAAAACGTTTTTCCATCTAAGGTCAGGCCCGGGCTCAAAAACGTAGTGCTGTCAGGGTTGCCAACCTAATTTCTTATTTTGGACGGACAAAAGACCCAAAAATGCAGGACACTTAAAATTTTGGACGGACAGGGGGCAGAGTTGGGGGTGGGGTCAAAAGCGCACTTTCAAGTAGAGTTGTGGGTGGCGCTAAGCTCTGGGCATTATTATTTTAAGTATATATACTGTATAGCCAGGGCTGTGAAGTTGGAGTCAGAGCAATGTTTGGGTACCTGGAGTTGGTAGTTTCATAAACTAAGGCGCCTGAGTTGGATGATTTTTGTACCAACTCCACAGCCCTGTAACTGCCATCTTCTGCAGCACTGTACAGAGTACATAGTCATGTCACTGACTGTCCTCAGAGGAGCTCACAATCTAATCCTACCATAGTCATAGTCTAATTTCCTACCATCACCCATACAGTGCTCTATACATTACCTACTCATCACCCATATAGTTCTTTATACATCACCTACAAAGCTTCCTTTGCATCATTTATACATTACCTACACATGTCTATATACGTCATGTATACATTTATGTACACATCTATACCTTCTCTACACATTTCCCTATACATTACCTCAAGACAGTGCTGAACACACTGACTGCTGGCTCTCTCTACCCCCTAGTGATGGGTCGTTCGCGAACGAGCCGGTTGCTGTGAACGACAAGAGCCGGCTCTCAGTTTTGAAAGAGCCGATGCCTCAGCCGCCCCACACAGCTCTGATTTGCTGCGTAATAATGGGTGCTGAGGCATGCTGGGAGATGTAGTCCTCCTCTTGCAGCTTGTAGGAGTGTATGGGGCGGAGCAGAGCAGTAGCAGGAGGGATTGCCCCAGTCAGCAAAGCAGTCTGGAGTTGTCATGGAGACGGGGGCGGGGCTTTTTCTCCGATTCTGAGTGGTGTCCAGTGATATTTAATAAAGAGCCGATTGAGAGCCGTAAGAGACGGCTCTTTAATGGGAGCCGATTCAGAAGAGCCGATTCTCTGAGAAGAGCCGGAATTCCCATCACTACTACCCTCTACACAGCTGCTGCTGCTTCCAGTTCCTGCATGGGAGTTGTGGGGGCGGGCTCTCTGGGTTTCTTCACTCTCTCTCATTGGCTGGAGAGAGCAGCAGAAAGAGCACTGCTGATTCGAGGGCAGGAGGGAAGAAGGAAAAAGAAGCCTGGGGGCAAGTGGACTGGCTTCATAGTTTTAGTAGGCTTAGCAATGGGATGGTTGCAGGCAAAATATAATGCAATGTAGGGAAACCATTTGCAGAGCAAATTTGATGGTATTGCTGGCCAGAGTTTGCCATGTATGCATAGGGTGGTTGTCTTCCGAAATTGTGCACATAGCATCAGAAGTCCTGCCACACTGTGATAGAAACAAGCATATTTGCATAAATATTTAGGCACACATGTTACATGACTACAACTGAAAAAAAAAATATATATAAAAAAAAAAAACTTGAAATAGGCATGAACACCGCAGACATGTTTGAAAATGTATGATAACGATAGTAATAGCCAGAGACGGGAGACCAGTCAACTCAGACAGGTTCTATATGCATGTGTGAAATAATAGGCATACAGACAGCTGAATGGTTGCCTAGCAACATGAACACAACGCTCATATCTCCAGTTCCTCTCAGCACACCTCGTCATTGCCACTGTCCGCAAAGCTATCACATTCACCCCCACTCTCCTCTTCCGTAGAATTGCCCTCCACCTACTCTGGAGAAGATCTAGTTAGCTGAATGCATATTCCTTCGCCCATGCTGTATCAATTCCCACCGGGGGACAGGGTTACTACAAGTCCCAGTAGCATGCTCTGACTGGCACTGCTAGTGATTGGGGGGGCCCTACAACTAGAAGACAAGTGCCACAGCTCCCAGCCCAGGTTGCCCCGTTTACTCACTGTCCCTCTCACCTCACAGTATATGGTCTATGGTGGCAGGATGGCGGCAGCTGTTTCCCTCGCTGTCCTGGGCCTGAGGCTGGGCTTGCCTTGCTGTGGAGTGGATTGGAGGCTGGCACTGATCCTTTCCATGTGTCGACCAGGCTCCTCACCGTGGCCGGTGGCCGTTTCCCTCACTGGCTGTCGGCGGCAGCGGCTGCTGCTTGCTGGCACTGATCCTCTCCATAACCGTGTCCTCCTCGTGATTGGCTGGGCCAGGCTGCCTGCATCACATAGCTTCCTATTTCTTATTGGGCAGCAGAGGCACCAGCGCCAAAAAGGAGATATGTCATTGGACTGGAGGAGAAGGAGGGAGGCTGAGGGAGGGGAAACAGAGCGCGCATGGGGCAAAGCACATGCGCAAAAGACATTAGAGAAATTTATGTCTATTTGGACGGACGAGTGCCCAGGAAATACGGGCACTACGGACAGCAGTTTTTGAAGAGCTTTTTTACTGACAGTCCGTCTTTTTACGGACGCTTGGCAACCCTGAGTGCTGTAGATTAAGAATTTGCTAGTAGTGGTATTCTGCCTCACCTCTACAGGGGGCGCACAAGTGTCCATAATGTTAGGCTTGGTTAACACATAAAAAGGTGTCCTGTTTTTGACAGTTGGCATCAGTTTTGTGTGCGTTTCTATGGCTGTGTTTCCACATAAATCTGTGTTTCCAGTCAAGTCCTGTCCTGTGAGTTTGGTTTCAGTTTTCTATGGGTGTGTTCACACATAAAAGGTGTACGTTTCCGGTCCAGTCTGGTAAAATGGGCTGGACTGGAAATGTACAGATTTATGTGTGAACCAAGCCTTATTTTATGAAGTGCTCAAACAGCATGGTGCTGGTTCAGCAGTGTGGTCTAAGCTCACAGCAGGCCACCTACTGCAAGACTACAGAAATGTTTTTTGTTTTAAAATGGACCTTTTAGGCTACTTTCCCACCAGGACGTTGCGTTTTAGGGGACGTTATGGTCGCATAACATGCCCCTAACGCAACGCCTGGTGGTGTTGGATGTGGACGTCAGAGCGAGCCGCGTTGTGCAGCTCACTCTGGCTGCCGTGATGCGCACTCTTGGACGCATGTGGCATCACATGGTCCCGCCAGCCAATCGCCGCACAGAGCGGCCGCTCCAGGAAGTAAACACTGCACGTCACAAAGTGCAGTGAATATTAATTAGCCATGTGCCCGGCCGCTCTCCCCTCCTCCCCAACATTACTGAGCATGTGCAAGCAGTCTAACGCAGCTTAGCTGCATATAAAGTACTGCATGCAGTAGGTACGTTGTCTTGACGTAACGCACCGTGAGCACTGTGAACAGCCCATTGATTTTTCATTACTGTGCGGTGGGCTGCGTTACAGGCTGCTCTAACGTGCCGCCTGTAACATCCCACTGTGAAAGCAGCCTTAATGAGAAACGGATACAGGTGCCTCTCTGACCTGATTTGTGTATTCTAACCTAGGCCCCAGTTTTTACTTGAGAAAGCAGTTTCTCCAGAGGCTTCCCCCGTTGCCTTCCACCAGGCTATTCCAGCGCTGGGACACCAAAGCTTACAGCCACGCTCACAATAACAAGCGCGCCCGCACTGTGCAGTTGAAGGCCGGCTCTCACCTGCACAGTACTCAGGCTTGGCAGAAAAAGCAGCACCTGTTCAGCTATGTGCTGCTGCACAGATGCGAGCCGAGGGCTTGACAAGCCCTTGACAATAGGCTTTGCGGGGTCCCAGTGATGGGGGGGGATGGAAGAAGCCTCTGTATTATCCAGGGGTTTCATTCTACCTAGGTATGGGCCCGTTTCAGGCACACAATTTTGCTACATGTACACTTAAAGAGGACCTGTAGTGAAAATACACATTGGGGACGGTGAATGAATTGATCCTATTTCATTCATCATGACAGTTTTTCAAAATGTACCTACATGTTGTACATCCACAGACTGTAACCATCGTTTACCGTTTAAAAAAAAAACAATCAGTTACACAATGTCAGTTGGGCTGATAGTTCATCTGTCATTTTGGGTATGGACTTTAAAGAGGAACTGTAGTGAAAATAATATACCGGTAATGAATAATATTGATTATTGATTATAATACAGCACTCATTTGTAGATTATTTAGTCAGTGTTTGCTCATTGTAAAATCCTTCCTCTCCCTGATTTACATCCTGAAATGTATCACTGGTGGTGACATCTTTGGTTCTGCCAGGTGATCTGAACGGAATGCTGGGCTGTGGAATCAGTACAAAAATCATCCAAATCCAACTCTGACTCCTCCATTTTTTTTTTTATTTTTTTTTTTACATATTATCTTTTTATTAAAGTTTTTTTTCAAAACAGAACAGTAATCTTAACAGAAAAGTCAAATTACAGAGAATATATATAAAAAAACAGCAACAGGCTCAAGAACAGTCTGTCAGGAGAAGGCACAAAAATGATCAAAAACAATCATATTTCAATCAGCCAGAAACAAACCCCAGAAAATGTATAAAGGTCTGCATACCGACTCTTCAGTTTATGAAACTACCGACTCCAACCCAACGTCAGGTACCCAAAATGCCTCCGACTCGGACTCCTCAACTCCGACTCCTTAGTCTAATACTTACCAGGGCTGTGGTTTTGGTACAAAAATCTGACTCCTCGACTCTGACTCCACAGCCCTGACAGAGCTCCCTGATGATCTATTTGAGAAAAGGAAAAGATTTCTCATGGGAAAGGGGGTATCAGCTACTGATTGGGATGAAGTTCAATCCTTGGTTATAGTTCCTCTTTAACACGTGGCTTTTTTTTTTCTGCAGAGGAAAGGCCTTATCTCTGTTCCATTCGAGAATGTTCGAGGAGGTTTGACTCCGCTGAACGGCTGGCCCGTCATCTCCTAAAACACACCGGGATCAAGTCCTATCCGTGCCCAAAGTGTAACAAATGTTTCTCCCACCCGGAAAAACTCGCCTCCCACCTAAAATCCTGTGTGGTTTTATAACCTTTCTACAGTTTTTACTTGTAAACTTCTGGATCTGATCAGTTTCAACTAAAAATTGAGCAGCTTTTTATTGTTTTAATGTAAACCTGAGATCTCCTTCACTAAAATAAAAGTATGCAGTACACATTCAGATATACAGTTGTGCCTTTTATTTATTATCAGTAGCACGTCCAGTACCCAGATATTTATAGGAGGGCAATTAGTGTGTTATGTCTTTTCTGAAAATGACTAGTCATTCAGCTTCTGCTTTCTAAGGTAAAGGTCCCATCCCCTCGGAACATATTTGTCACTCCTGTGTTAATCGCTCTGCAGTGTGCATAACGTGATCTCAGATAAGCAAACATGACAGCAGATTCTAGTGTGTAGGGAAACTTGTTGACTGCTGCAGTTTGAGAAAAGTTAAATAATCAGACAAACATCTGCTAGAAACATTTAGGGAAGGGACAGAAATTTTACTTCATACGGCAGAAGCTGATTTTTCAGTCATTTTTGGAAATGATATGGACTGATTACTCATCTATAGCTTCTGATCTTAAAATAAAAGGCACACCTATAGTGGTTCAGAAGCATCCTTTGTGTAGTGCAGGCTTTATGTTGAAGAAAGTGTCAGAGTTATGTTAAGCTAAGGATTTAAATATCAACCACTCTGGTGTCCCATCTTCCGGATGCAGATATTAAAGGGAACCAAGCACCATTTTTTTCCTGCAGTTACTTTTGGTTTATAATGGCTACAGGAGCTGCTGCGTTCTCCACTTCCCTTCTAGCTGCCCTTTTTTATCCAGAGTGAAGGTGTGAAGATAGCATCTGTGACTTTTCTAAACTCTTTACAGAACAGTGTCCTCTCTCCCGAACTGCCCTGCTGATGAAAGCTTTTGTTTGCTCTTTGCTAATGTGCACAATAAAATAATTACATCAGTCCTCCTATGCCTGAAATTCCTGCGGTGGGGCAGGCCCTACTGTCCGTAGAAGTGGGGTAATAAAAGCCTCTGCTAAACGCTTAAATGTAAAAAGAGGTAAAATTGAAGTTTTATTAATAGGCCACATTGTCATTATGTATTTTTAATGTGCTATTGAGATGCCCTGGGTGCTAAAAATGGTGCTCGGTTCCCTTTAAATAGTCTTATTTAGTTTTTTGGCTAAAAATATCAAACAATTTTTGTACTGCTGCTGTTCTGTTATACCTTTTTAAAACGTATTCCAATGGTGTAGATTTGGAAGATGACTGCTTATGCTGTCTATGACTCCATCCCCACTGTCCATTTCCCTAGAGACTTACACCATGTTCACTGTCCACCCAACCAGTTACTTAAAGGACAACTGAAGTGAGAGGGATGTGGAGGCTGCCATAATAATTTCCTTTTAAGCAATACCAGTTGCCTGGCTGTCCTGCTGATCCTCTGCCTCTAATACTTTTAGGCATAGCCCCTGAACAAGCATATGCAGATCAGATGTTCCTGACATTGTCAGATTTGACAAGACATGCTTGTTTCTGGTGTTATTCAGACACTACTGCAGCCAAATAGACTAGCAGGGCTTTCAGGAAATTGGTATTGTTTTAAAAGGAAATAAATATGTCAGCCTCCATATAACTCTCACTTCAGTTGTCCTTTAAAACCTTCAGGCTAGCAATGTGTCCTGTTGCTATAGAGGAGGATGGCGGAACAATGGGGTTGATTCCCTAATGTTAGCGCTGCGTAACAGTGAGAGTGATGACACATGACAGCCTATTGGGCCAATCAGAGTGTGGGGATCAGGTCCTTTAATGTGACTGGAGCCGTGTTATGTTGGTAGCGTTCGCTATGCTACAATTCAGCAGCATAGCGTGCAGTGACTGCCCGCTCCCCCATTACGCATGATACGTTGCCAATAGGGCTCGTAGCGTGCAATGACACTAACTAAGGCACACTTAGTTTTACAGCGCTCGTAACAGCTGATAAGTCTCGCTGTTATGTAGCGCTAACATTAGTGAATTAACCCCAATATGTGGTGCATGATGTAGTGGAAGGGGTAAGGAGGGAGAATATAGTGTTGGCCTGTGCTCGGCTGAGATAATCCAGCAGGCCGGATCTCTCAAAGCATCGAGGCCGCTGTACACAGGCTAGATTCTCAGCAGAAGTCGCCCGAATTATCTAAGGTGTATATGAGGCTTTAACCATTTCACCTCGATGGGTTTTTAAAAATAATGAAAATGCATTTCATTTTTCTATGGGAAGGTGTATAATAGGGTATTTGGATGTGGTTTTACTTTTTGGCCACAAGATGGAGATACAGAGTTAGTGAGTTCTAAAAATAGAAACAGAACCAATTGGTTTGTATTTGTTTATATTTGTGTAAATACAGGGACGTAGATACTCGTGCTGGGGGAGGTGAAAAGGTTAAGGAGCGTACACATGCCTGATTCCTGCAAACGACAGGTCATGACACCCGCCCGCGGGGCGGCCGTTCTGGCAGAGCGGATCAGTCAAAACCAGCCTTATCAGCCTGCCAACAGACTGTACACACAGGCAAACTGTTGTCAGAACAGCCGCCCCGCGGGCGGGTCTGACGACCCGTCGTTTGAAGGAATAAGGTGTATGTACGTGCCTTTACACCACCGCCATTGTCCACACCCTTAGAAACTAAAGCCTTATCCACACTATACACACCTTGAGGGGCTGAACTCCCAGCACCCCTTTCCACACCTCTGGACAATAAACACCGTCACACTTTAGCCACCCTCCCCTACATTTCCACACCCCACAGACCCACTAACGCAGAACAAACACACCCTTCCATTCTATAACCCTCACTATTTTGGCTCCACTATCAGATATACTGTATATTAGACATATATTAAGTATTGCAATTTAAATGTGATCATTCACATTGAAACACTTGGCCTGCATACAGCTACACAGTATTCCCTAAGAGAAACACCACACAATAAGGCAAGGCAAAGCCCAATAGATTCACAAAACACTGACATGTAGGTCTCCAATGATGAGTTTAACAAAATATCATACTTATCCTGACTCACCTGTACTTTACACCATTATACCACCTGAGCACCCCCTAAACATCCCTAGACAAACCGATTAGTAGCTTTGTACACAGAGGGAGAATAGGAGGAATCAATTTTCCACATCAGGTAACAGTATACACCGTATTTTTCGGACCACAAGACCTAGGTTGAGAGGACAAAAACCAGGGGGAAAAAATATGCTAATCCTGGTGCATCCATGGTGAGAGACTCTGCGAGTGCAGTGGCTGGCCTCAATGAAGGAGCTTTGGTCCCACCTTCGAGACCATCGGCTCCAGTAACAGAGAAGAGCAGCGGCCGTGATTGGCAGCGCCCCAGCATGATTGGGAGCAAATAATCTGAAGGCTGGCTCAGCTTCTTCCTACACATGCTGCCGCTTCCACGGAGTGTGAGTGATCCGGGGAGCAGACTTGGATGTGTGTGTGTGGGGGGGGGGGGGGGGGAAACTGGTCTTAACGTAGTATTCAGACCATAAGACGCAGGAACACCCCCCCCCCCCCCCCACACACACACACACACACTTTCGGGGGAGAAAAAGTGCGTCTTATGATCCAAAAAATACGGTTGGGTAGCCTTACTCAATTCTCAAATACCCTTTTTTAATATCGGCTCCTCCCGGCTGCACAATGCACATGCCTATACAATACCATGTATTGTAACTACATGCACTGTACATTTATTTACACATACCTTAAATAACCTCAATCTTGCGTTATGTATCGGTTCAGAATCGGTAGTAACTATTTTACCCTTTACATCTCCATCAGTCATACCTGTACATTATATCCACATTTTCTTCTAACATTTCACACATATAATTTCACTCCCACTGTGCATAAATAAAAACATTAATCCATACATTAGGTCTTTCACTCTACCAATAAGTCTACAGCCATACATTTGGTCTATTTCAATAAACACAAGCATAAGGAGATCCGTGAGGTTTCAACTAATGCTTGATTTGATTGCTTTAATTTTTTTTTTATTTTATCTAAATGTTTTTATGTACAAATGTATTGATGTATGTACATACAGGTGGAATCATGTGCTCAATAAATATACATTTTACATCCTGTGTTAAGGCTCGTCCATAGAAAAAATGCATAATTCGGGTTCTTAGCAGAGTCATGCATTATTTTGAAGAAATGTTTTTAGAAAAATAGGCCAGAACACTAGAATGAACTACTGAAAACACGTTTTTTGTTGAATACAATGCAATGGTAGGAATTAACTCCAATAACGGATGTGAATTTGAACAGGGACTAAGACGCAATCTTTTCAGGAACATAAAACGTTTTGAAGCCCATTTCAGATCATGAGTCCCAAAGCCCCCACTTTGGCTCTACTTGGCACCCCACCAATTCCTTCCCTTCCCACAATATCCTGTTGTCACTCTTCAAAGGCATGTCCCCGATGACAGCTACATTTGAGGCAGGTCAATGGTTATAACAGCTACACCTTACTTCCAGTTATCAGCAAGGGAAGAGGGTGAGTGGAGCCTTGATGGCAAAAGGTTGGGTTGCTGTGATGATGCAGCTGCTGATCAAAAGAGGCAAGTGTTCTAACGGAAGTGGTGTTCGCCTTAATGTTTGTTACAGCTTATGCAAATCCTGCATTGTATCTACTTTCTGCTTTCATGGAGATCAAATTACAACTTGCTCTTGGTCACAGATGAGGGGAAAATTAGAAAGGCTAAACTCTCTAAATACATTCAGGGTGCATTTCTCCATGCTTTCCTTCTGTCCTGTGCAAGAGTTCAGGTCCACTTTAAGGTGCATACACACCTTCGACTTATGCCACTCATTGGGGATTGAGACCTGATCCCCTTGGGCGATATCGCTGGGCCGGCCTGTACTGACGCATGTCAGCTGTGTAGCTGATAACACGTTCTGTTGCTATACGGGTGGAGGAGCGACATGCACAAAGGAGTTGACCGTCTCTCAGCCAAGTTGTCCCACTGGGTGGATGGCTTGCGGAATGGGGTCGGGGGCTACCATACACGCTTGATTATTGGCTGAGGCAGTCATTATTGGCCGCTTCAGCTAACTTTAGTGAAGTGTGTGCACGAGCCTTTAAAGAGACTCTGTAACATCAAAAACCTCCCCTGGGGGGTACTCACCTCGGGTGGGGGAAGCCTCTGGATCCTAATGAGGCTTCCCACGCCGTCCTCTGTCCCACGGGGGTCTCGCTGCAGCCCTCCGAACAGCCGGCGACAGACCCGACTGTAGATTCAATATTTACCTTTGCTGGCTCCAGCGGAGGCGCTGTGGCTGCTTTCGGCATGGAAATAGACGGAAATGCCAGATCTCTGTCGGGTCCACTCTACTGCGCAGGCGCCGGAAACTTGCGCCTGCGCAGTAGAGCAGACCCGACGGGTATGGAGCCGACAGCCGTCAAAGCGCCGGCGCAGGAGCCGGGAAGGTAAATATTGACGTCACCGCTGCACGGAGGGCTGCAGCGAGACCCATGAGGGACGGAGGACGGCGTGGGAAGCCTCATTAGGATCCAGAGGCTACCCCCATCCGAGGTGAGTACCCCCCAGGGGACGTTTTGTCGTTACAGTTCCTCTTTAAGAAAGCAGCATTATCTGTAAGCAACCGAATCAGTCAAATGCAGCCATGGCTCTCCTGAAGCGTACACGGAAACCAATTATTTTGATCTGGATGAGTAAACACTGCTGATAACGTATACAAAAAAGAAAACTAATCAATCCACAGGGCTGAAAGGTACACCTGAGTGCTACTCCCCAAACGTGATCACAGTAACTTTATGCAAGGATAAGCGGTTGAGCACATCAGGTAAAATATAGCCTTTATTCCAAGATGGTTAAAAGTCCATATACATCACCAGCATGGTGAGAGGTACAGGCAGAGAGAGAAAGGTCAACAGCCGTTTCGCGCCTATGTGCTGTGGCGCATCGTCAGGACCAGAAACACTGCTGATAACAAAAGAAAGCTTGCACTAAATGTTCCTTACAGTAAAATTTTGGATTGCAAGCAACCTTGGTTTAAAAGTCATTTGCCAGACGAGAAAAAATGTTTTTGAAATTTCAACTTGATAAGCAAGCAGCGTCTTGCAATACAAGCCACTTCATCACAACCATGCTGATGGTTCTTCTCCTGTTGATGCTGCAGGACTGTACTCACTTTAAGTGTAGGACTGTACGATATCACATTTCTGTGAAATCCTCAAAAGTAAGCAAAAGCAATGGTCATTAGATAAGTTCCTTGTTAAAGCCACACACACAAAAAAAAGGTTGGGTAAGCAAACACATAGCAATGTTTCTGTTTTCAATATTTTAAGGGTAATGATTTAAGAAAAATCGCTTTGATATGAGTGCTTTTTTTACATGCAAGTTTCCAAGACAAATTATACCCCCAAACCAAGGTTCCACTGTGTATCTTTTTGGTTGGCAGCTGAAAGAACCAGATTGCATGTCACACAGAAATGGCTGCTGTGAAGACTAGTGATGGGCCAAATATCGAATTTTGGGTTTGCGAATTTCGAATCCGAACCCCTGCAAAAATTTGTGAAATCTGGCGAACCTGCAAATCTCCATAAACTTCAATGGGCAAGAGAATTTTAAAACCTACAAAGACTGTTTCTGGCCACAAACGTGATGGAAAAGTTGTTTCAAGGGACCTAACACCTGGACTGTGGCATGCCAGAGGGGGATCCATGGCAAAAGTCCCACCAAAAATTATGTAGACGCAGTCGTGTTTTAATCGCTAAAGGGCAGAAATCACATTACATTCCTAAATTGGTGTAATAAAGTGCTTTAAGCATCCGGCTTGTGTACATGTCGATCAGGTAGTGTAAGGGTTACGCCTGCCTCACACTGACAGATCAAACGCCGTGTTTAACGCACCTCAGCCCGCAAACAACTGCAAAGACGTCAGGTGAGCATATCTTTGTTTTTACTAACACCTCCAGGACATAAATGATGGTTCTCTTGGCGGCAATCTTTGTGTAGTGGTGTGTAGTTGCCGCTGTGCTTGTGTGCGCAATCGTGGGAGTGTAGGTGATTGCGGTTTTCCAGCCCCTATGGTCAGGCTGAGGGAGTTCACTGACAGTTAAGTGACCAAAAAAACTCTGATCCTGGAGCAGGCTTGTATAGAAAGCAATCCTCATGCACCCCATCTCCCCAGTTCTCCTTTGTCCCGCTCCTTTCTCACCTAAATGCCCCCGGCAACCTCTTCTGGGTTGGTGAGTCACGCAGTTGTGAGCAGGCACTGGCCTGGCTGTCTGCAGCTGGGAGCGCTCTGCCGAGGGTGTGCAATCAGAGATGCGCACAGCGGGCCACTGTCTGTGCACTACTGTGCAACTCGCCGACCCGGAAGTGGATGAGGGCGGCATTTAGGTAAGAAGGGGGATGGAGTAGAACAGTGGGAGCGTTGGGCAAGAGGACTGCTTTTTATACATGCCTGCTCTCCGTTTTTACAATTGGTTTCAATTCTGGTATCCTTTAACCTCCTGGGCGATAATCCCGAGCTGAGCTCGGGGTATATCGCGCAGGAGGATTTCTCAGGCCCTAGTGGGCCGATTTGTATAATTTTATCTTTGTTACACGCAGCTAGCACTTTGCTAGCGGCGTGTAACTTCCGATCCGCCGCTACCCGCCGTGCCTCGCAGCCCCCCCCCCCCAGAGCCCTTGCGCAGCCTGGCCAATCAGTGGCAGGCAGCGCTGAGGGGTGGAAACGGGACTCCCTCTGACGTTCATGACGTCGGTGACGTCATCCCGCCCCGTTGCCATGGCGACCGGGGAAGCCCAGCAGGGTATCCCGTTCTGAACGGGATTTCCTGCTTACTCTGATCGCCGAGGGTGGGGGGATGCCGCTGCACAGCGGTTATCATGTAGTTAGCCCTGGGTTTGCTACATTATTTAAAAAATAAAAAATTTAAAAAAAAAGTGCTGCGCCCCCTCCTGGGCGATGCAATTGTATCACCCAGAGGGTTAAAGGACATCCGAGGTGAACATAAACTGATGAGAACAAAAATTGTATCTATCCTCCTACTCCTAAAAATGACTTTTTTTTTTAGATATCCCACAGTTTTATTTTATATTTAAATCTAGTTTTTACGTTTTTACTGTTTAGATGTCTGCTCATTGACGCCTTCATTGAAGTACGCTAAAACTCAAATCTATGAATTGACCCTTTTTTTGTATCTCTTTCCTGCTCTAGGAAGCCACTTACTGACAGGAAAGTGTTTTATGGCTGTAATTACTTATCAGTGAGGGTTATGCTATAGTCTGACCCAGTCTGACCCAGACAGAAATTGTCACTTTAATACCTGATGTTTAACTCTTTCAGGCAGAGAAAGAAAAAAAGGAACAAAGCCTAAGTATTTTTGTGCTTGGCACTGTACATACACGTCTATCTCATCATGTCACCTCGGCTGTCCTTTAAGGTGCCCATCAATTATACATTGTTGATTGTGCAATCTTACCAAACCTATGTTGCAAACTTAGTGAAAATACTTTGAACAGATACTTTAGGTAGCCCCTTATATTACATAGAAGTGGTAAGATTGTACAATCAACCCATTTCTATTAAGGACCAGAGGCTTTTTATTTTTTTCATTTCCTGATCAGTGTGATTGCCTCACAGTGATCAGGAGGTCAGGATCCAATGAAAATGGCTCGTAACCGATGCGCGAAACTCCGCTGTCTTGAGAAAAGCAGAGTTCTGTGTTGGCGGGAACGTGCCTTTGCTTCACTGGCATTAAAACTACGCGGCATCAGGCTTAAGCTGGCCACTAATGAGCCAATCTTTTTCATCCAATCTTACCATTTCTATGTAATATAAGATAACTGCCTAAATTATCTATTCAACATATTCACTCAGTTTACCCTTATACTACATAGATTTGGTAAAATTGGATGAAAAAGATTGGATCATTAGTGGCCACCCTTAGGCAGCCACAAGTGTGGCGTAATTTTATTTATCATCGGTCCAGCCCTGGTTAATGTTTATAGTCTGTAAACAAACCTTTGTTCAAAGGTTTTCACTGAAAGCAATGCATTCTGCAAAGTGGTATACCTTGTAATGGTTCTTACAGCAACTGTAAAGATTCTAATTGCAGAACCTACAGATCTGTATTTGAAAAAAGTTCAGGACAAATTACAAAAATTTGAAAACAAAATCAATATTACTTTCAGATATTGGCTGCGGAGTCAGGCCACACAGAACACAAGACCTTTTCAAATGCTCACTCCCCATAAGTGCTCGACAATCATGCAGACTCTGATTGTATTCTATTATAGTTACATCGTTATTTGGGTTGAAAAAGATATATGTCCATCGAGTTCAACCAGAGAAAGAAGTACAACACCAGCCTGCTCCCTCACATATCCCTATTTCTATGTAATTCTTTTCAGTAACTGAAAGGATGGTAAAAATGGTGGGTTCTTCTTTAGGGCCTGTTCAGACTATATGCGTTCCTAGCCGTTTTCAGGGAACATGTCCGGGTACCAAAAACGCATAGAAACGGCTCCTAATGCTTTTGAATGGGCTAGTTCACATGTATGCGTATGAGACGCATACGTTTCTCATCCGCATTGCTGCACGCAGTTCTGTGCGATACGCATAGAAACGGACGCAATGAAAGTCTATGGACGCGTATCAAAAACGCGTACTATTGCGTTTTTAGCGTCCGTTTTCCTCTGCGGTTCCCATAATTCTTTTTTTTCCCCTGGGTCACGTGTTTGTGCAAAACGCAATAGAAAACGCATTCAAACGCAAGAAAAACGCATGCGTTTTTCAACTTGCGTTTCTTTGAATTTATACGCGTTCTACAAACGCAGCAAGTATGAACAGGCCCTTAGTGCTGGGTCAAAATTAAAAACGGGGGGGGGGGGGGTGCAAGCATGTGTAGCGTGCTGTCCTCATGCCCAACGATTCTCCTATTCACCTCTATCCCTCTCCATTCTGTTTTAATAGTTCCCTGAACCTACTTTCTGGGTTGAGAGGTTTGGTGATCAGTGCGCAGGCGCTGCCCGGCGACACGCGTCCTTGATTGAAGTTGTGATGTAATGCGCAGAGCGCTCCTGGCCGTGGGCGCACGATCAAGGACTTGCGCCGCACGGGCAGCACCTGCACACTGATCACTAACCCTCCTGACCTGGAAGCTTCAGGGGGCTATTAAAACATAACAGGACAGAGGTGAACAAGGGGGGGGGGGGGGGGGGGTAGCGGTGGAACCGCATGTGCGCTACACATGCCTGCACCCTGTTTTACATTTTTACCCAGCGCTATGGTATCCTTTAAGACTCAACTCACACAATACACGCATACACCACAGTTGGCCTCAGTAATCAGTCAATCGGTGGTACTGGGAATGAGAAATAATCAGACTAGACGAGCAGCATGATCAGAACTCACTCCAAGTTTATGTCTGCGTTACTGACTATAAAGGCATTTTATGTCATCAAGCATCATATCGAAAGCAACCAACCATGACATCACATTATTAAACAAGGAATGGGTTTATAAGCTTCAATTCTTCTCACAGAATCTCAGAGAAGCTAATCGGCTACAATCTAATCTCATTATTAAAGCCTGCAATATTTTGGTGAATAAGCTGCTATATTATAGGTATTTCCTGCCAGGAAAAATAGACCATGAAAGACCACATGCCAGGGGCGTAGCAATAGGGGTTGCAGAGGTTGCGACCGCATCGGGGCCCTTGGGCCAGAGGGGCCCCGAGGGGCCCTCCCTCAACTCCAAAAATAGCTCTCTATTGGTCCTGTGCTCATAATAATCTCTTCTATAGATACTTTGAATAGTGGTAATCAATAACAAACTGTTCCCCATTCCCTTCTTGCACCTCTGACACTGTGGTTGTCCTTGGCAGGTTTTGGTGCGCCGTGTCAATTGTTATGTATAGAGTGCATGGGGGCCCCAATGTAAAGCTTGCATCGGGGCCCAGAGCTCCTTAGCTACGCCACTGCCACATGCTGTTTTTCAGTCAGGACCTTGGATCGCTTTGGTGACTCCTATTAAAGTTGCTGGAGGTTCAGGAGAAGCGGGGGCGTGTCCTCCACTATGTCAGTGCTGTCACATCACTACTGGTTTCAGCATTACCACGCCTTCTTCAGGTGACGCTATGGTGGTGGTGCACTGATTAAAGTCTCCGTGTGAGACTACTTTGTATGAGGGGCGGGGAAATACCCATGCAGATGGGGGCACATGGGCGATTTCAATAAAGAAGATTGATGCGCTGTTAGAGCGCTTCTCCCCTCTTTCACTTCCTTACAGCCCATCTGGAACCACCAAGTTGGAAATTATAACAAGTAATATAAGCTTATACCATTACAGCGCCAGTAGCAGCACAGGATATTTTTGTCTTTTACCCAGTTCCATCAATTCTGCAGCCTGTATGTACAGTGACATAACAGTACTAACATTATCTATAGTGACCCTTAGTCCTCAGGTCTGCATCTGTATAAATATACATGTATGTATGACCAAATCTGATATATTAAACTTGTGGTATAGCAAACTACTTTTCCTGGTCCCTTGGCGTTTACTATAAACGGATTCTACTGTACTACCAAACAGGGATGTGGAAGATTGTCTTCTAAATGTAAAAGAGAATCTAAAAAACACATATAGAGCCTTATGGTAGACTCAGAAAAGAGGAAATGAGAATTATTTCATAACTTCTCTATTGCTAAGCTATTCTAAGCTATTATATGCTGAATGTCACAAGACATGCAATACAGGATGTGTGGTATGGAAAATAACAACGTGACCCAGAGTTGTATGCATTGCTTTATCGGCCTGTAACCCATGCTGTCAGTGCATCTAGGCAAGCTGCATAGCCTGTATAGATAAGGGCATTGTTTAGGAAAAATACTGGTGACAACAATGGTTCTCCATCATTTTTCTTTAGGTGAATGCCATAGTTCAGGGGCATTTTTAAGCATAGGCCATACAGGCCACTGCCTGGAGTGCCATTGGTCCTGGGGGGTGCCATGCACCTGATTAAGCCCCGTACCCAAATTAAGCCATGCCTCCCAGGTGAAGCCAGGCCCCCACATTTGTTTGTAACTCCTCCTGCTCCCTTGTGCCTCCTTTAATCCCCCTGTGCCACCTCTTCTCCCTTGTGCGTCCAGAGATGGATTAAAATGGTGCCCTAGGCAAGCAACAACTTTGGGCCCACACTTGATGGCCACCTAGACTTTTTGGCAAGATTTGGTGGGAGGTAAACATATTCCGGGCCCCTAGATTCTCTCCAGGCCCTAGGCACCTGCCTAAGTTGCCTTGTGAACGATCCGGCTCTGTGTGCATCCCTCTGTTTCTCCCTCTGTCCCTCCTTCTATCCCCCCCCTTGTTCTTACCTTTGTCCCCTTGATCCACCATCTGTTCCTATACCCCTTTTGTGCTCCCCAAGTCCAGTGTGTAAAGGTAGAATATAGCGCAGCAGCAGCAGTGCTCTAACCTATAAGCAACCAAGGAAATCACGCTACACCAGATGGTAAGGTGAAATAGGAAGTCTTTTATTTTTAATCCATTATCAGTGTACAGATAAAAAGCTCACGCGTATCGGAGCAAAGGATGGCTCCTTAAAGGGAAGGTTCAGGGACTAGCTAAAAAAAATAAAAATCCATTTCCACTTACCTGGGGCTTCCTCCAGCCCGTGGCAGGCAGGAGGTGCCCTCGGCGCCGCTCCGCAGGCTCCCGGTGGTCTCCGGTGGCCGACCCGACCTGGCCAGGCCGGCGGCCAGGTCGGGCCTCTTCTGCGCTCCATGGTGCGTTCCACGCCGGCGCGCTGACGTCATCGGACGTCCTCCGGGCTGTACTGCGCAGGCTCAGAACTACTGAGCCTGCGCAGTACAGCCCGGAGGACGTCCGATGACGTCAGCGCGCCGGCGTGAAACGCACCATGGAGCGCAGAAGAGGCCCGACCTGGCCGCCGGCCTGGCCAGGTCGGGTCGGCCACCGGAGACCACCGGGAGCCTGTGGAGCGGCGCCGAGGGCACCTCCTGCCTGCCACGGGCTGGAGGAAGCCCCAGGTAAGTGGAAATGGATTTTTATTTTTTTTAGCTAGTCCCTGAACCTTCCCTTTAATCATAGCTTACTTGCCGTGGCAGAGAGTCTGAAAATGTGCCTGACTAATGGAGTGAATCAGGCCTGCAGCAATGTGAGTACCAATCCTCTTTCTGTCACAAATGTTAAAGCCAATCTGGAGGACTGGATAAGGAAGGGGGCTATTCCCAAATCCTCCCATGTTCGGGAACTGATTAGAGGGTTTACAGCTGCCAATGAGGACTGGAGCACAGTAAAAGCATGAACAGTACCATTAACTCCTCTTTTCAAGATAATCCCCAAGTCTCTGACTTTTCTAATATTTCTGGTTCAGTGGCCCAAAAAGATAATCTTGAACTGTCCAGAATAAATGTTCCAACTAATGGGCCACCTCCAGAACCTATTTCTGCTATACAGGGCGTTGACCCTACTAGTCAAGAAACAACAGAAACGGAATCTGATTTTGCATTAGACATTTTGGGAGAACTTTTGATGTATCCAGATAAGATAGACAAATATATGTCTTTTTTCTAAGCAGCCAGGGACTTACAATATTGACCCCGTTATGAATGTGCAATCTTCCTTTACAGGTCTGGAGTTTCAATTAGATAAAGAAATACGCTTATGGTGGGATATTACTACTTTGAAACATTATGTAGCTGAGGGAATGATACCCAGAGGCTTACGTATTAAAAAAATTCCCACAACAATTTATTCAAATCAGTTCGTAATCGAATGGAACCAGGTATTGCCCGATTGTTCCATCCATCTTATGAAACTGATTATGACATATGAAGAAAGAAAACTAGCAGACATCAAGGTTCAAATTTTGGATACTAGAAGAGAGCTGAATAAACTCTCTTCATTTGAACAGTTTGATGAGCTGAATAATAAAATGAAAGATAATATTTCTAAACTAGAAAGCTTAATCATGAATACCAAGCGGTTTAAGTTTCTCAGAGACTCAGTGGATTATAAGAATAATGTAGTATACGAGTGGGGCAGATGGGAGACTCACAGATCACGAGATCTATTCTTCGTAAGCCTAAACACAACAAGAGAGTTAGCTTCAGCTCTGCAGATAGTACGGGCTCTGCCTCTGACTCTTCAGATAATAGAGAGGAGAGGGTTCAGTCCGTCTTCTCTGGCACCCCCAAATGGGGGGACCAGCGCAGACGAACGGCACAGGAAACCCCTCCAGGACAGCCAACTTATTACCAACGACCGAAAAAGCTGAATCGGAGGTACAGGAGGTGGGGAGGAGAAGGACCAGAAGGACAGGTCGTAAGACACGTAAAATAGTCTACACTTCCACTACCTCGAATGTTATCAATCTATCAGGTATTGAATTGTCTGGGGCCCAAATCTCCTTACTTTCCAGGGGTTTATCCTATGCACCTTCTTACCATTTTGACATTTTTAATACTATGTTAGATGTCAATAAATTTGTAAGGAATCTGATGGTGAGGAAACACTATTTGGAAATTGAGGACACGGATGTTGGGGATTGTGGGAGTGGGGTGGCCCCGGGGCCCCGTTTGGTTTCCGCCTCGGAGGCTGGGCAAATCCCTCCATTCCAGGAAGTTTCTCTCATCCTCACGCTGGAACATCTGTCCAGCATGAGTGATGGCCCAGCCTCCGGGGCGGCTCTGGGCCCCGTGGCCACCTCCAATCCACACTTTTACCCCATCCAGGCCCGTACTCCAGTTGTGGATACCTTCCAGGACTTGGTGGAAAAAGAACTTATGCACATAAAAAGAGCCAGTAGAGCAGCTTCTGATCTGACAAGGCAGGAGCGGGAGGCACTGTAGTCCCTCCAAAATAATAAAGCGATAGTAATTCGCAATGCAGACAAAGGAGGGGCTGTGGTGGTTCTAGACTCAACTGCCTACAAAAAAGAGGCACTACGCCAGCTGCAGGATACTGTTACCTATGAGGTCTTGTCTGGTGATCCTACATGTCGTTTCAAGACTGTTGCTTAATCTGGGGGTTTCATTAGGAATTTTTAGCGAAAAGGAGAGGGATTATCTCATGGTGGAGGCACCTGTCGTACCCATTTTCCATCACCTACCCAAGGTCCACAAACCTGATGTTCCTCCTAAGGGTCGCCCCATTGTGGCCGGAATTGGTTCATTGGGGGAGCGTCTTGGACAGTGGGTGGACGGGTGCCTCCAGCCTTTGGTGCGCCGCCTCCCTGGGTTTTTACACGATACGACACATTTATTGTCGAGCCTGGAACCTTTACAATGGGAGACTTCTTTTATTTGGGTCACAATGGACGTAGCCTCTTTATATTCCTCTATCCCCCACAAACTAGCTCTTAAAGCTTTGGATTTACATATTAGAAAATATGGGTCATTTACGTCCACTGTCTGTGACTTTCTCCTCCTAGCGGTAGATCATCTTCTTAGCCAAAATTACTTTATGTTTGACGGGGTGTACTATGTCCAAAGATGCGGAGCTTCTATGGGAGCCAAGTTCTCCCCATCCCTGGCAAACCTGTACATGGGATGGTGGGAGGAGCTCCGCATCTTTGGAGAGTGCAACCCCTTTTCTGATTCCTTATTTTGGTATGCTAGATTAGATATATAGATGATCTGCTGCTGGTGTGCAGAGGTCCAGAAGAGGACCTTTCTAGATTTCTGGTATACTGTAATGATAATGATTTGAACTTATCCTTCACGATGTCCCATAGTGCCACAGAAATTAATTATTTGGATCTTGCTCTAAGTGGCCAAGTTGCATCGCGGAAGATACAGACCAGAACATTTAGAAAAGAATGTGCGGGTAACTCTTTTAGACACGAGTTGCCATCCTAAACACACTCTGAAGTCTATCCCATATGGGGGAGATGATCAGAGCAGCAAGGAACTGCTCTGATCCAACCAAGTGAACGTCAGAATTGGATTTGGTACAATCGAGACTTCTCAGTCGTGGGTATCGAGCAGACCAAGCCCTAAAGGCAAAAAATCAAGTCTTACAGAGAACAAGAACATCTTTACTTACCCCTAGATCCGACCGTAGGGACAGGCAACTTAATAGAGGCATACATTTTGTTACCTCTTATAGTTGTGAATACAACCAAATTGTTAATATTGTCAAAAAATACTTGCCTGTCCTTTACTCGGATCCTAAACTTCATGCTGTTTTGTCCAAGGGCTGTGGTTTCTCCTCACGACGGGCCCTTACACTGGGTACTAGTTTATCTCCCAGTTTGTTCCGGAGTGAAGACAGACCTAAACCTACTTGGTTAACATATAGAGGTTCTTATAGATGTGGCTATAACACCTGCCGTTACTGCAGTGTCCACAATCAAACATGGGAGATTGTCTCACTTTCCACACGTGGCAACTATGATATTAAACAGTACATCAACTGCCAGACACATAATGTGGTTTATCTTGTTGCCTGTGTGGAGTGTGGGTTACAATATGTGGGTTGCACCACCCGCCCTCTCCGCCAGAGAATTTCAGAACACTACAATCAGAGGCGGGACAAGGTCCTCCAGCACCCAAGGCTGAGACACCAAAGTGCGCCCCTCCATCCCTGCCACCCCAGCCGTCACACACTGATTGCTATTAGACTAAGAGGTGCCACAGGGCCCACAACCTCCCCAACACTATATATCTAGCTATCTGGCTTGCAGTCACTGCTATGTATCCCCTTTTCTTATTTCTTTCTGCTTCAAACACAATTAAGAAGGACAGCTGAATGAATTGTGCGCCCCCTCCGCCTCTCCAGCCTATGCCTCGGCCCGGCCCTGACTACAATAGTGCCAGAAGGTGTCTTAGGAATGCTGCCTATATCACCCATGCCTCTAGCGTTTCCAAACATTTTTTCTATGCTCATTCAGGCAATATGTCAGAATTTAAGTTTCAAGGCATAGAAAGATTAATACATCCACCAAGGGGAGGAGATTTATATGGTAGGCTATTACGACGAGAAGCCTTCTGGATCTGGAAATTGGGGACACGTATCCCCTTGGGACTTAATTCAAGATTGGATCTTAATACATTTTATGATAAATGAAATAATATAGAGGTTGTATATCCATCTTTTTCTCATCCCCCTTTTACAAATTCCTTTAAACCACCAATGGTCATGTAATTCTAGGTATTTCCAGCTATTCAGATAGATATATATATATATATATATATATATATATATATATCCTCATTTATGTTTATGACCTACGGGTGCTCAAATCAATTGTAGTGTGCATGTGTTTTTTATTGATTCTGTGATCTCATGCATTTGTATTGTAGTGGGTCATACCACTTTTAATTCTATGTAAGTACCTTTAAGGCCAGAGTTTACACCCTTAGGGGTGGGGCCTTGCACACACTATATAATCTGTGCAATATATGTATTTGTAAGCTATGATTAAGGAGCCATCCTTTGCTCCGATACGCGTGAGCTTTTTATCTGTACACTGATGATGGATTAAAATTAAAAGACTTCCTATTTCACCTTACCATCTGGTGTAGCGGGATTTCCTTGGTTGCTTATGGATTTTGGCATTTGACTTCCCTGCTCCCATTTGTGTGGATACGTGAGTGTAGCAGTCTCCTTTTCTCTTTTACAAGTGCTCTAACCTACCCTCTGGAGTCCAGTGCTGTGCCTTTGCGACCATCCTCTCTGTTTCCTGCTCGCTCTAGTGCTGGCACCTCACTCTCCTAATGTAGCGTGTAATCAAGCTACATGTGGTAGGAGATGCTGGGCACTAGGGCGAGTGGTGAGCAGACAGGCAGAAGCACAGCACTGGCCTCCAGCAAAAAGGTGAGAGCACAGCCTCTGCAGCACTATACTCTGCATTTACACACTAAGCTGGGGTAGTGCAGGAAGAGGGTATGCAACAAATTGCGACAGGATTGGTGGGTTGTTTGTATCTCAGGGACTTCCTGTATTATGCATCCACCCTACACGGCACGTGGTTTATATTCTCTAGTTTTTGGTGGGTTTTTTTCCGGGGGGAGGAGGGGGGGTTGGAATTGACACAGGACTTCTTACATGGAGTGACAAAAAGGCTAGAAACTCCCCTGCCATAGTTTTACAATATTCTCTAAAATACAAGTACAATCAATACACGATGTAATATTTCCTCAGCAGTGGCATCTACAGATATCTGTTAGGGCCCATTTCCACTGGCCGCATTGCTGCTGTGCGATCATTGCAACGCATCGCAGCTAGACGTGGGCGGTTGCATTTGCGGTGCAATGCGACGCAGCTCAATAATCCTACTATGGGAATCGGATGCATTCTGCGAAAAACTGCAGCATGCTGCGTCGCATCGCACAAGAATGTAAATTTGCAACAATGGAAACGATTTCATTGACTTTCATTAGGTGCAGTTTGGATGCGATGAGGTACGATAATCTCATCGCACTGTGGCGAGTGGAAACAGGCCCTTACACAATGTCTGTGCTTTAGGCACTGATGAGGCAACGCAATTTAAAATCTTGGGGGGGGGGGGGGCCTTGGGCAACCACTCTTAGGGCTCTTTTCCACTATGAAACGCGATCACGATTGCGATCGCGATCGCAATCGCGTTTCAATTTCCACTATGCGATTGCGATTGAGCTACTATACTCATTATAGTACAGCTCAATCGCATACAAAACGCGGCAGGACGACGATTGCGCTTTGACCAAAATCGCATCGCAATCGGATCGTACTAATGGAAATTGCTGCTGCAGTTTCCATTAGTTTAATGTACCATGCGATTTGCGATCAGAAGCAAATCGCAAATTGCAGGGTAGTGGAAAAAGGCCCCTATACACTGAACAATTAAAACGCTCTATTTTTTTCCCATTTATTCAACCAAAATGATTGAATAGAGTGAAAATAAAAAAATCTTCTCTTTCCATTAAGACAAAATGAACGATGATACCAGTTTTTTCTATAAAAATCTGAACGGACATGTTGGAAAGTACTATTAAAGGGGAACTTCAGCCTAAACAAACATACTGTCATTAAGTTACATTAGTTATGTTAATTAAAATAGGTAATATCTCTTACCCACCCTGTTTTAAAAGAACAGGCAAATGTTTGTGATTTCATGGGGGCAGCCATCTTTTTTATGGGGGCAGCCATCTTTTTGGTTAAAAGGAGGTGACAGGGAGCATGAGACAGTTCCTACTGTCCTGTGTCCTGATCACCCCTCCTAGCTGCGCATGCTAGGCTTCAAATCTCAAATTCAAAATAAAAAAAAATAAAAAAAATTGCACCAAAACAGCAGAAGGAGAACAACATCATCAGAAATCCCATCATGCTTTGCACAGCATCAGGGGAAAAATGCCCGGGCAGTTTTCTTCTGTGCAGCTAAAAATGAGGCTTGTGTAAGAAAAACAAAGTTCTGATGCTGTGAAACTGTTAAAGAAACACCAAGCCTTTCCAGTGCTGCTGAGTAGATTTTTAGTCTGGAGGTTCACTTTAAGGTGCCCATACATGGTACAATTTTTTTTTCCCTCGATTAGATAATTTAGTTCGATTATTCCATTAGATCGAATATAAAGTTTTTTCCAGCATGTCCGATCAGATATTTCTTGAAAAAACGGGATAATCGTTCGAATTTCTTGATCGAAAAAAATATTTTTAACTTTAATTCGATTCAATCATTTAGATTGAATAAACGGGAAAATCAAACGTTTTTATTGTGTCATGTATGGGCACCATTAGATATACCAACTTTTTCTTCATATTGGAACGTTTTTCTCAGTTTTTTTGGAAAAATGAAAGGTATGTATATGGAACCTCAAAGAGAATTTTACAAACTATTCGACCAAATGGAATAATCGATCTAATTTTTCTAATTAAAAAAATGAAAATTTGTTACCATCTATGGGCAGCATTAGTTTGTTTTTTTTATTTGCTTTTTTTTTTTTAAATTTTGTTTTGTGGAGCATGAAATTCAGACACTGTACAATTGCAAGACAAAATAACATTTCACCAGAAAGGTAGCGGTGACTCTGCATGCCTCTCTGCTAGTGTTGGGCGAACAGTGTTCGCCACTGTTCGGGTTCTGCAGAACATCACCCTGTTCGGGTGATGTTCGGGTTCGGCCGAACACCTTATGGTGTTCGGCCAAACTGTTCGGCCATATGGCCGAACTAAGAGCGCATGGCCGAACGTTACCCAAACGTTCGGCTAGCGCTGTGATTGGCCGAACGGGTCACGTGTAGTGTTGGTCGAACATCTAGATGTTCGGGTTCAGGCCGAACATGGCCGAACTCCGAACATAATGGAAGTCAATGGGGACCCGAACTTTCGTGCTTTGTAAAGCCTCCTTATATGCTACATACCCCAAATTTACAGGGTATGTGCACCTTGGGAGTGGGTACAAGAGGAAAAAAAATTAGCAAAAAGAGCTTATAGTTTTTGAGAAAATCGATTTTAAAGTTTCAAAGGGAAAACTGTCTTTTAAATGCGGGAAATGTCTGTTTTCTTTGCACAGGTAACATGCTTTTTGTCGGCATGCAGTCATTAATGTAATACATATAAGAGGTTCCAGGAAAAGGGACCGGTAACGCTAACCCAGCAGCAGCACACGTGATGGAACAGGAGGAGGGTGGCGCAGGAGGAGAAGGCCACGCTTTGAGACACAACAACCCAGGCCTTGCATGAGGACAAGAAGCGTGCGGATAGCAATTTGCATTTTGTCGCCATGCAGTCATAAATGTAATACAGATGAGAGGTTCAATAAACAGGGACCGGAAACGCTAACCCATCACAGATGTTCATTGTTCATGTTACTTGGTTGGGGTCCGGGAGTGTTGCGTAGTCGTTTCCAATCCAGGATTGATTCATTTTAATTTGAGTCAGACGGTCTGCATTTTCTGTGGAGAGGCGGATACGCCGCCGATCTGTGACGATGCCTCCGACAGCACTGAAACAGCGTTCCGACATAACGCTGGCTGCCGGGCAAGCCAGCACCTCTATTGCGTACATTGCCAGTTTGTGCCAGGTGTCTAGCTTCGATACCCAATAGTTGAAGGGTGCAGATGGATTGTTCAACACAGCTACGCCATCTGACATGTAGTCCTTGACCATCTTCTCCAGGCGATCGGTGTTGGAGGTGGATCTGCACGCTTGCTGTTCTGTGTGCTGCTGCATGGGTGTCAGAAAATTTTCCCACTCCAAGGACACTGCCGATACCATTCCCTTTTGGGCACTAGCTGCGGCTTGTGTTGTTTGCTGCCCTCCTGGTCGTCCTGGGTTTGCGGAAGTCAGTCTGTCGGCGTACAACTGGCTAGAGGAGGGGGAGGATGTCAATCTCCTCTCTAAAGTCTCCACAAGGGCCTGCTGGTATTCTTCCATTTTGACCTGTCTGGCTCTTTCTTCAAGCAGTTTTGGAACATTGTGTTTGTACCGTGGATCCAGAAGGGTATAAACCCAGTAATTGGTGTTGTCCAGAATGCGCACAATGCGTGGGTCGCGTTCAATGCAGTCCTAGGCCGAAGAGGTCATAGCCTAGGGTCACAAAACCTGTTTATTTGGGCAATTTCAATGGTGGCGAGTCTGACGTACATAAATCGCAGCAATGGCCGTTAGCAACGTCTAAATCTCACGAAATGTCTCATGCAGGTAGAAGACATATTGTTAGACTTGGGCTCCAAAGATGGGTTCCCTACATCTCTGCAAACCAGAGTTACAGGGCTCCAAATTTGGTAAAATCCCCCATAGGCTTTCATTGGGCCTCCTATTTACAGTTCCAAAATCTCACATCTTTTCAAAGGGCAATTACTCAGCAGTGGCAAATTTTCTAGCATTGTAGGGACCCTTAGGGGGAACATGACTGGTGAGTTTCGGGCCCCTAGGCCAAAGAGGTCATAGCCTAGGGTCACAAAAACCTGTTTATTTGGGCTATTTCAATGGTAGTGATGGTGACGTACATAAATCACAGCAATGGCCGTTAGCAAAGTCTGAATCTCACGAAATGTCTCATGCAGGTAGAAGACATATTGTTAGACTTGGATTCCAAAGATGGGGTCCCTACATCTCTGCAAACCAGAGTTACAGGGGTCCAAATTTGGTAAAATCCCCCATAGGATTTCATTGCCTCCCTATTTCACTTTCCAAAATCTCACATCTTTTCAAAGGGCAATGGCTCAGCAGTACCAAATTTTCTAGCATTGTAGGGACCCTTAGGGGGAACATGACTGGTGAGTTTCGGGCCCCTAGGCCGAAGAGGTCATAGCCTAGGGTCACAAAAACCTGTTTATTTGGGCTATTTCAATGGTAGTGATGGTGGCGTACATAAATCGCAGCAATGGCCGTTAGCAACGTCTGAATCTCACGAAATGTCTCATGCAGGTAGAAGACATATTGTTAGACTTGGATTCCAAAGATGGGGTCCCTACATCTCTGCAAACCAGAGTTACAGGGGTCCAAAATTGGTAAAATCCCCCATAGGATTTCATTGCCTCCCTATTTCACTTTCCAAAATCTCACATCTTTTCAAAGGGCAATGGCTCAGCAGTACCAAATTTTCTAGCATTGTAGGGACCCTTAGGGGGAACATGACTGGTGAGTTTCGGGCCCCTAGGCCGAAGAGGTCATAGCCTAGGGTCACAAAAACCTGTTTATTTGGGCTATTTCAATGGTAGTGATGGTGACGTACATAAATCGCAGCAATGGCCGTTAGCAAAGTCTGAATCTCACGAAATGTCTCATGCAGGTAGAAGACATATTGTTAGACTTGGATTCCAAAGATGGGGTCCCTACATCTCTGCAAACCAGAGTTACAGGGGTCCAAAATTGGTAAAATCCCCCATAGGATTTCATTGCCTCCCTATTTCACTTTCCAAAATCTCACATCTTTTCAAAGGGCAATGGCTCAGCAGTACCAAATTTTCTAGCATTGTAGGGACCCTTAGGCGTATCCGCCTCTCCACAGAAAATGCAGACCGTCTGACTCAAATTAAAATGAATCAATCCTGGATTGGAAACGACTACGCAACACTCCCGGACCCCAACCAAGTAACATGAACAATGAACATCTGTGATGGGTTAGCGTTTCCGGTCCCTGTTTATTGAACCTCTCATCTGTATTACATTTATGACTGCATGGCGACAAAATGCAAATTGCTATCCGCACGCTTCTTGTCCTCATGCAAGGCCTGGGTTGTTGTGTCTCAAAGCGTGGCCTTCTCCTCCTGCGCCACCCTCCTCCTGTTCCATCACGTGTGCTGCTGCTGGGTTAGCGTTACCGGTCCCTTTTCCTGGAACCTCTTATATGTATTACATTTATGACTGCATGCCGACAAAAAGCATGTTACCTGTGCAAAGAAAACAGACATTTCCCGCATTTAAAAGACAGTTTTCCCGGCCATGTTCGGCCTGAACCCGAACATCTAGATGTTCGCCCAACACTACTCTCTGCTAAGAGTTGATAAAATATAACTTATAACCATGGTGCAATATTCACTGCTGGGAAAAAAAAACAATTCACAAAGCACCATTGAGTAAACAGTATATGAATTTACAAACCTCTGGGGCATAACCTGAATCAGGTATATCAAGTCTGTTCAAAAGTGAACACTACTAAAGACTAAGTTTACTTATCAACCAAAAAATTAAGGCAAAACCTAACAGGTGTTAACCACTTATGCCGTTCGCAGCAGTGCTTCTACACCCCGCAGGACTTCAGTTCCTGCCCAGGGTCGTAGATAATATAAGTCTGTTGCCGCAAACGGCCACCGCGTTCTCATCGCCACCCGCATGGAGATCAGTGAATGGAAACACAGACAGTTCCCATTCACCAATCTGAGGCCTCGTTCACATTGCGTTCCGTCCGCGTTGGCCTTTTTTTGAGGCCTTTTTTTTTCCCGCCGCTTTGGTGGGCGATCCGTTTTTTCATTCACTCCCTGATGCAAGTCGTGAAGTGAACTCTTTAACCCAAAAAAGAATAAATGCAATGTATTTATTCTTAAAAATGCAAATCGCCGCACAAAGTGATTTTGTGAGCGTTTTGCGTTTTTCCTATACCTTCCATTGAGTCGGAATTGCCACGAAAATGGTCAGCGCAACGCTTTACTGTGCGTAAAGCGCACGACCCGCGCTGATATGAACCTTTTCATAGACATTCATTGCACAAGTGTTCGGAGGGCGTTTTTACAAAGCACACACGGGTGAAAAAAAGTAAGAAACCGCCTGCAGTGTGAACGAGCCCTAAGGGCCCTTTTCCACCAGCGCTGGCTGAATCGCAAAAACGCAAACCGCTAGCGATTTTACAATCGCTACGGTTTGCTTTTTAACATAGGAATCGCGGTAGGTCATTTCCACTACCGCGATTCGTTTTTATGGGAACGCGAACGCGCGGCGGAGCGATATTTGCCGCGATTTTGCTATGCAGTGCATAGCATAGCAAAATCGCGTCCGCAAACGTCGGGGAATCGCCGGTGATTGCGATTCAGCAATCGCTAGCGTTCAGCGTGAACGCTAGCGACTGCTAGTGGAAAAGGGCCCTTAGTGCCTGTGTCATTGACACCAGCATCAATGAGATGCCGGTGTCATTGACAAAAGAGAAAGTAACGCATACACGCACTAGAGAAAGAAATGGGGGCGGGGCAATTAGTGGCCAAATAGTAAAATTAAAAAAGTAGCTATAAAGTTATTGGCGAATGAACGGGAGGAGCGCTGACAGGTGACAATTGCTCTGGTCCAGAAGGGGAAAAACCCATTAGGGCTCCATATATCTTTCATGCGCACTTATGGAAACGTGATCGTAGGGACAGCAGACACTGCATAGACTGCACTGTCTGTCATTTTTATTCATGCACAGCGATTCAAATTCATGCGCGGAGACAAATCTCTTTCTTATCGAATCTGATCAGAGAGAGATCTGTAAGCTGCTCATACACCGCAGGCCAATTCCCAATCAATTTCAGCATGAAATTTAATCTAATGTATAAATGCACACATAACACACACATTTATACAATTATTTATTTATAGTATTTATAAAGCGCCAACATATTACGTAGCGCTTTATGGGAACAGCCCCTCGGGTTTTGTCGCTTGTCCGGATATTGCTCATCGTTACCGCAGCACACCCGATCGACCAAGTCGCCCTACATCTTCCAGCATGTCCAACCGATATATGTGATTAATTTCGGGCCAAAATTGGTGACATTGTCGATTGGACATACACCTTGATGGCACCGATTTTAATCAGATTCCGATAATAATAATCAAATCGGATGGTCGATGGCTACCTTTACTACAGTAATGCTTGGCGAAGGGTTTTACCAAAAGCTCTCAGATCTTAATCTACATCTGCAGTGGCGGCTCCAGGATTTTTTTAGGGGGGGGGGGGGCTATGCAGGTGCTGGACCAACCTCCGGGGTAGCTGATGACCCGCGCCTCGGCAAAAAATGGGTGTGGCTATAACCTGCAGCACTCAAAGCACCCCCCTGGCGCCGCCACTGTACATCTGCAATCTCCTGACAATTGGATTTATCGGTGAATTGCAGGTTAAAACAGTTTATTGCAAAAACATCCTGCTCCAAAAACTCATAATGGATAATGGTTTTGACAAATCAGTACATTTAGAACAAAAGTATTATTCTATATGGGGATGGTAGCGCTTAAAGGAAGCCTGAAATTATTTTTTAAAAAGGTTTCACTTATCAGGGGCTTCTGCCAGCCCAATGCAGCCACCCTGTGCCCACGCTGTCCTGGAACGATCCTCCGGACCCCCGCTGCAGCTAAGTTTCATTAGCTTCGACTTGCAAGTCGATGGTCTCACGCGTGTCCTCGTTTGCGCTCCCGTCGCTGGGAACATCCTGCGCAGGCGCAATACGAGAAAACCGAACGAGGATGCGCGCGGCCAGGGCTGCCCAGTGGCCGTCGACTTGCAAGTTGGCAGTAATTAAACTTTGCTGGGGCGGGGGACCAGAGGATCGTTCCAGGACAGCGCGGGCGCAGGGTGGCTGCAGGGGACTGGCAGAAGCCCCAGATAAGTGAATTTTTTTAAAAATCATTTCAGGTTTCCTTTAGGGCTCGTTCACACACGCAAACCGCTGCAGGTAACGCGTTTGCGATAATCGCAAAACGCCCATGATCGTAGCAGTGAGAACACTGCCATAGACTAGAATAGGACTAGCGTTTTTCTTAAATGCTAGCGGTTTGCGGGAATCAAGCAATTCCCACTTAGGTGTGAAAGCCAGCAAGTCTCGATGCCACCAGTGTTCAGCGATGCAAAATCGCAAAAAAAGGAAAATGAAGTAAAGCTCCAAATGACAAGTTATGTGTTTTGATTTGGCAAGTAAGATAATAGAACCTTTTATAATTGCAGTAGACTGCATCAATGGCAACTGGTAAAACACAGGAGGAAAAGCCCCCAAGTTTTTTTATGCTCAAGTCAAATATCCAACCATAGCAGAAAAAAATATTTTGAATCCCAAGTGGTCAGGTAGATAGCGCTGCTCTATAGCGCCACCTTGTGCTACACCAGAATGCCTGCACTGCACAGCCTGGCTGCTGCTCGCTATCACAGCCCCGCATTAGCCCAGCTCCCCGTCCTGGAGCGACACTGAGCGGAGTGAAAGCAGCTGAGTCTAGCTTTTTGCATAGAAGAGTTTCCGGAGGTCACAGAGCTGCTGTCAACTTCCTCTTAAAGGCACAGTCAGCGCTGGAGCCCACGGTGAGTAGAGCTGTCACTTTCTTCTTGTTTTACCCAAAAAGTACAGAAAATATGACGTATGGATGCCTTGATAGTTGTCCTCGCCCATAGCCAGGATCAGCCAGAAACCCGTACAGACCTGCCCATCACTAACTACAGATAGTTCAATATTTACATACACTGCTGTGTTTACTGTACACATGGCATATAGAGGAAGAGGAGAGTCGTACTGAGAACAAAAAGTACATGATTTACAATCTGTGATAACTTCATTTTCTTACAAACCTTAAAAGCGGACCAGAACTCAGAACTTCCTCTCTGCTCTAAAAGATAAGCAAAAGTATAATAACCATTAAAGAAAAACATTTCTTTGTTACAGTTGATACAAATCCTGAAATCTGCACAGTTTCTACGTCCTACTTTGATGGAAGCAAACATATTGTTAACATCCTGTGCTTTCAAACGAGCTTATCTGCTGTGGCAGTCAGCTGACACAGGGTAGAGATCAAATTACAACTAGTGATTAGACACAGATGAGGGTGGATCAGACAGGATAAACTCTAAATACATAACGGGTGCATTTCTCTGTTTTCTTTCTGTTCTGTGCATGAGTTCAGGACCAATTTATGTCTGTCTAAACACCTGGCATATTCCAGAAATGATGCTTAGCCAATAGCCATGCGTATTCTTCCGAAGCAGTATACACTGATTGACGGGTCACACCGATTATTACCAACTAGTCCGATTGCCTTCCGATCCATAACAGGATTGATTTTGTGAAGTAATGATCGGAAAATCGATCCTGTTATCAATCGGGAGAAGCTATGTACATACGGTGCCATTACGATTTGATGGGAAATTGTATTGTTTATCTAGCATTAAAGGGTACCTAAAGTGAATTAAATCTGGTGCATTATCTGGGGTAATTACCTTGTGTATTACCTGGTGCTTCCGGCCCCCCTGAAGTCCTCTTGGTCCCTCGCTGTCCTTCCGCGCTGCTCCGTTCAGTCGCTGTCCCCCTTCCAAAAGTTTCAGGTCTCTTCACATGCACAACCTTAGTTGTGCGCTCCCCAATTCCGCTTGCTTTGCCGGGAGCGTTCTGTGCATGTGCAGTAGCAATTTTCACTTATTGCACAAGCGCAGAATGCTCCCAGCCATAGGTGTGGGATGGAGAAGGTGCACATGCAGCTGTCGGATGGGCAGAACGACTGAATGGAGCAACGCAGAATGAAGGCGAGGGACCAGAATGATGATGGGGCTGGAAAAAGCCCCAGGTAAATTAAACTGGCCACATTTAATTCCCTTTAGGTTCCCTTTAAAGGGGTTCTGTGGGCTAGTTTAAAAACAAAAACTAACACTTACCTGGGGCTTCTACCTGCCCCCTGCAGATAACCTGTCCCTCGCCGTCACTGAAGAATGTTCCATTCCCCCGCCGTCGGTCACCATCCAATTATGTGCAAAAAGCTCCAGGTTATCTGCAGGGGGGGGCGGTAGAAGCTCCAGGTAAGTGTCAGTTTTTTGTTTTTAAACGAGCCCACAGAACCCCTTTTAAAGTTTACCTGAAGTAAATTTTAAAACAATGGTCAGATACTTGCCTCAGTGATAGGAAGTCTGGGTGGTCCAGAGGCCTCCTGGATCCTCCTAAAGCCCACCATTCCAACGCAGATATCGAGAAATCGTTTAAAAAAAAAAAAGCTTAGGGCTTATGCATATTTACCTCTTGTTGTGTGGATTACAGCAAAACACATACACCTAGCAATTTTTTTCAGCCTGATCAACCATCTGATTTGATGATTTTATTGATGAAAATCGGTGCCCTGCAACAAGCATGTCCGATCGATGATTGACACATGCATCACAAAGTGCACAGCTCACATGGTACGTGCGGTGTCGGCAGATGCGGGGTGACAGCAGAGGCCAGGAGTCGGGACAGTGGGACAGGCGAAAATTAAACTTCCCGCTCGATCCGCGGGTTCGATTGGATCGATCGATTATGGATACAACCGTCGATTTTGCATACTTAATATGCAAAATCAACGGCTGTATCCATCGAAAGCCGATCGAACATGTTGGAAAATAATCAAATTGATCCCGCGGATCGAGCGGGAAATCGCAACGTGTGTACCCAACATAATGGTGCTGTGCTTTGCTATAAAACATCTGTGCAGTGCATAGCAAGCAGAAACTCTCTCCCATTACTCATTGTCTTTTCTCTCTTTTCAGGCTTCACATTACAATCAGTCCCCAGCATGAGTTAATCCACACAATACAATGGAGGAAGACAATGGTAAATATTTATGTGTGCTGCAGCTGATTGTGCGTCACAATCGTCCATTGTAATTGTTATTGGTACTTATTCCTTGTGTAACCAAAGTCTACAGGTTTCTTCACAGAAAATAGAAGTTAAACATTTATTGATTAACCAAAAAACAGTTTGGCATCAAATTTGTTCCTTTAAGAAGATGTGAGAAGGGAGTCGAGCTCACCTGTTTATACACAGCGGGTACACACATCCTCCCCAGGCAGCAGGTCCTGAGTATTAAGCCTGGTACACATGTACGAGGCATGACGCCTGACGGGGATTGGGACCTTTGCAGGGCCGAGGTTATTCTGTTGCTGTGGTTGGGGGGGGGGGGTCGAGGGAGATGGAGCGAGAGTTACATCACATGGTGGGTGGGTTGAGTGGGAAAGGCCATGCTGTCAGCCTGAGCATCGGGGGCTACTGTGCACCTGCTAGATTATCAACTGAGGTGGTTGTTATACGTACGCTAGAGTTACTTCTAGCTTGTGTAGGAGACTTAACCAGCCTGGCGTTCTATTAAGATCGCCAGGCTGGCGACCGGACGGTTTTTTTTAATTAAAAAAAACGATTGCATGCAGCCAACTGAAACTTGGCTGCATGAAAGCCCATTAGAGGGCGCTCCTAATGCGTACTTCTGATCGCCTCTGGCGATCAGAAGTAACAAGAAAGGCCGCGATGAGCGGCCCTTCTTGTTATGCTTGCTTGTCGCCATGGCGACGAGTGGAGTGACGTCATGGACGTCAGCCGACGTCCTGACTCAGCCACCTCCGTTCCAGCCCTTAGCGCTGGCGGCGATCAGGTAGCACTCGCGGCTGGAAAAGTGCCAGCTACGTGTGCTCTTTTTTATTTGATTAAAATCGGCCCAGCAGGGCCTGAGCGGCAGCCTCTGGTGGTAATGGATGAGCTGAGCTCGTCCATACCGCCCGGCTGGTTAAAGAGGACTATTTCAGAAAAAAAAACTCCCACATATATAAGTAGATAAATACTTGCTCTACTTACATAAGATATGTATTGCACTTTCCATGGTTTTATTTTAGTGATTTTTCCATAGTAAAACAAAAGAAAAAAAAGAAAATCTTTCCATCTTAACTGTGTCTATCTTGAAGCCAATCCTGATGTAATTTCCTCCCTTATGCTGGGAATACACGTTTAGTTTTTGCCTTCGTTTAAACCTTAGTTTCGATTGTGCCTTTTGTCCTTTTCGATCCCGAAATAATCGATCGTACGGTTAATATCACCACCCACGGTTTCGTTTTTTTTTCGATTCTGATGGTTTCGTTTTTCCAATGATCGAAGGCTGCAAAGAAACGAAACGTAGTACAGGGACGGACGGCATAAACGAATATATAATCGATCTGAACAGCCATCAAGCCTACCAATGGCTCGATTAGATGGATAAAGAGAGATAATATCAAACATGTTCGATCACTAGTCGTTCGTTTTTGGGGTCTATTAATCGAAACTATAATGAGATTATGACTATTTTCACATACGTTTTCAACACTCGATTCGTTTACCGAACGAATCGAAGGCTAAAACGAAGGCCTGATTGTGGCCCTACCACCCAGTTCTGTAATGGAAAGTGCATTGTCTCAGCATGAGAAATATTGGCCAATCAGAGAAGAACAGAGGTGTGGGAGGGGAAAACAGGAGCTTCAGCCAGTCAGGCTGCATTAGTTTTGTCAGAGGGGAAAAGGGGAGGAAGAAAAAAAAGAAAACCCAGCATGCCCTGCAACTTCCTTTGTGTGGCAGATGTACCAAATAAGAGCCAGGGAAACTGGGGAATGTTGTTTAATAGATAGGAAAAGTAAGAGTGGTTTTTAACTTTAACTTTTGGATTTCCTGGTTAGCACCCTTTTTAGTTGTTTACCAGATAAAAATAAATAATTGATTTTTTATTTTATGCCTGACAGATATTCCTTAAAGAATACCTGTGGCGGGAAAAAATAGTTGAGATTTACTTACCTGGGGCTTCGTCCAGCCACCCGCAGTCTATTAGGTCCGTCGCTGTGCTTCCATTCCATTCCAGTGTGCCGCTAGTGGCGGACAGTCACGCAAGAGCAGCTAGCAGCGACAAGCGGTTCTTATGGAGGGGGTAGCGTCACACTGGAGTGGATCGGAAGCACGGTGAGGGATCTGATAGACTGCGGGGGACTGGAAGAGGCCCCAGGTAAGTAAATCTCAACTTTTTTCTCTCACCTCTGATTTTCTTTCAGCGCGTGTGTGGATGACGGATTCTGAGAGTGGAATTAGGCACATATTGGCCCCTCAAGATATGTGCCTAATGGGAAATGTATACCTGTGTATACCTATGTATACACCTGTCCTTTTTGCAACACAAGTTGTGCATTTACTTCTGCCTAAGTAAAAGCAGAGGTGTAACTGCTGTGGGAGAAGCCCTGCAGCTACAATGGGGCCCATTGTAGCCTCCCTTTGATACAGGACCCTCTGTAGCCACTTAAAGAGAACCCGAGGTGGGTTCTAAGAATCCAATTAGCATACAGAGGCTGGGTCTGCATACAATACCCAGCCTTTGTTGCTATACCGTCTCCCCCAGGACCCCCCTGCGCTCTGCTGTACCCCCATAAATCAATCGCGGTGCTGGCGACGGCTGTTTACATGTGAAGTGTCAGTCTGCCGCTCCCCAGCCTCCTCCATAGCGCCGGTCCCCGCCCGCGTCCCTTCCCTCCCCGCTGATTGGAGGGAAGGGACGCGGGCGGGGACTGGCACTATGGAGGAGGCGGAGGAGCGGCAAAATGACACTTCACATGTAAACAGCCGGCTGGCGACACGCTGCATCGCCAGCACGGCGATTGATTTATGGGGGACAGCAGAGCACAGAGGGGGGCTGGGGGAAACCGTATAGCAACAGAGGCTGGTCATTGTATGCAGAACCAGCCTCTGTATGCTAATTGGATTCTTAGAACCCACTGCGGGTTCGCTTTAAAGGGAATAAGAATAAGAATCCCCGACTGAGCATTCAGTCTAGCTTTTCCCGGAATGATTATAGCTGAGTCAGTCTTCTGTGATGTCTTTTCAAGCCCAAGCCTGCCCCCTTGCGGCTCTGCTTTGCTGCTTCGAGGATAAATAGCACCAAAGCAGAGCCACAAGGGGGCAGACTTATGCTTGAAAAGACATCACAGAAGACTGATTCAGCTATATTCATTTCTGTGAAAGCTTGACTGAATGCTCCGTAGGGGATTCTTATTAGGGCTGATAATGGGCAGATTTAGCAGAGAAGAACGAAACAGAGAGCAGGGTAGGTGTTTACTGCCATGTTCCCATTAATATATATGGTAAAATACATGAGGGTGCTTCGTCTCTGGTTCTCTTTAAGCCTGACTGGACAAATATAATTGTCCAGTGTAGTTGTGGAGAGTACACCACCAGTTTGTTACTAAATGAGGCATATGTGGTATTATTTTAACCATTAAGAGTTGTAGAATACATTTTGGTGTGTCATATAGCTTGGGCGCACGTCACATAAAAAATGGGTAGGGACAAACTCAATTTAACATAAAAAAAGTAATTTTCAAAACTATGATCAAGCTTGGGAAAGTCTTAGCAAAACTACAAGAGACATACAGTACATGGTAACATTTTAACCCTAATAAGTTGTAGAATGGAGTTTAGAGAGTTTTAGGGTTGAGGCCCATGTCTTGTGTCTTCTTTTTAGTCACAAACTGAATCAAAGGCAATTACATTTTCGCATATTCTGTACCAAAATAAAATACTTGTAAAATGAAAACAAAGTGACAGAATATAAGAGAAAAAACATGCATTGTTACCTTAGGAACTTGGCTTTTTAAATATGTATGCCATGAGGGTATATTACTATTATTTTTGCAAATAATGTCTCAATCATCAAGAGTGTACAATGAGAAAGCAAAAAACACAAAACAGGAAAAAGCCAAATACAATATTGTCACCATACATTGTGCTAGGAACATAATCTGAATGTTTGTAATAACCAGGATGGATGAGCAAATAAAATCTGTGGGTTTAACTTATACTTAGCACTATTTATTGTAAAGCTATATTAGATGTAAATGGAGAAAAGTGTGTTTTTTCTATTTTTTACCTTCATTTCCCTTTAAAACCTTTATTTCCCTTTAAATGCATAGAAAATAAGGCAATTACTAAACGAAATGTTCACACACTAAAAGCCTAATTTGTCTTGAAAAAAACAATAGATAGACAATTTAGGTGCGATTAGTAGTAATAAAGATGTTGACAAATGAATGAAAGCAGTGCTGATATATGAAAATTGCTCTCGTCCTGAAGTGGCTTGAGGAGGTGTTGTTGGGGCCGGATTTACTGTAAGGCACTGTAGGCACGTGCCTACAGGCGCCTGTTGATGGAAAGGCGGCTCACTTGAGTCCTGAGCAGAGTGTAAATGAGAGGTTACTCACCCAGCTCTTGGCATTCCACTGATGAGATCTCCCTTCAGTCAGGGGCACCTCTAGCTACTTCATACTGAGGGTACCTCTGGCTTGCTAATACTAAGGGGCACCTGTTGCTGTCTACACTGGGCATTGGAAATAGGGGAGAGGTGACAGCTGGGACAGCCAGCACACTTGCGGTGCAGTTCGGCAGGTGTTTTAGGCCAATGGAGGGCAAAGTCTAAGGTGCCAGGACATCTGTGCCTATAGGCTCCTGTGAGGTAAATCCGGGCCTGTTGTTGCCACACTAGTTGTGGGTGGGGGGGAGGTGTCACAGTGACCACGCTTTTGTTATGACCAAGTCCCCTGGCAGTGGGGGCCACCACAGGTATGAACGGGGGGGGGGGCATCAAAGTGTTGACATTACTCATGTATGGTTAGCTAACAACATTTTGTGTGCCAAATGGCATTGCGTAGTGATGTCACCTGTCATTGTCAGGTGGCAGAGAGCAGCGATGATGGGCTGGGCATTTTGCATGGATGGAGTGGTCCGAGCATCACATGATTAGCAGGAAAATCTTAAAAGACTCGGTGGAAACTCTCCTGCTATCATCAGTGACATATAGTTAGCAAATAGGCAGTGATGATGCACACCTTAGCAGCAGGTTTGTGTGGTGATATATTGGGGTGCTGATAATGTTAAGGATAATAACAGAACATATTTCTGTCTTTTTTCTGTCTACTGGGTAAAACCTCAGATGTATATTGTGCTTGGTAGTAATTGGCCACCTGGCCAGAGTAATCTGAAGGATAATGTAAGTCTGCATGTAAATGTACATTACCTCTGCCCTCATTGTCCAGCCGGGGAAACTGTGTGTACTGCTAATTAGCGGCCAATTGAGGAAGAATAGGCTGGTCGGCATGGCTTTTGAACTGGAATCAGCCATTGTCCCATCATACAAAGGAAGCCTGCCAGAGTGTTGGGGATGGGAAGCGGACACCTGAAGGGGTTGGAAATTTCTACAGACTTTCAAAACGGAAGTGGAATTGCTTTGAAATCTGTAAGTGTAAACAGGATTACAGGCAAACTGCTACCTGTAACCAAAATTCGATCTTTTCATGGATGTGCTAAAATACACTTTAACCAAGGAAATAATGTGGAGGAAGCTTTTTGATGTCTGCAGAGTTCAATGGGTGACATTGTGTCCTGCCAAACTTCAAGAAGCTAAAACAGGAACCCCCTTTGAAGTGCATATCACAAGAAGGATTATGACAAGCGTGATGTCACAAACGGGGAAACTGCATTAGTTCCTGGGGGATGGACATTAAATGCCCCAGGGGACACTTCGGACTATTTAAGGTGGCCCAGGACAGCCACCGGTATCTTCTCTCGGAGGTAGCGAATAGCTAGGGAGGATCGCGACTCCTGGTCGAAACGGCGTCCTCCCGTCAAACAACGTTCTAACCTAAGCTGGTAACGTTCTTTTTTCCCCCGTTTATTTTTACGCAAATATCCGTGTGTGTTATCTTTGTAACCTCTTATTTTTGTAACTTTTATCTTGTAACATTTTTACTTTGTTTTTTGTAATCTTTTTGTATATATTAAGTTCTGCATTGTTCTATGTTTTTCTAGAATATTAAATTATTATTTAATAAGTTTGACTTCTGCCGTACTAAACTAACACTCATAGCCTAGAAGAGACTGAAGTGTAACCGTGTATAAGTTCATGCCTAATTGTACGCTTGAGCAACACTACCGTATGAAATTGTAATTGCATTGTGTGTGGGGGCGTTTGTCATACGTTGGCCTAAGCGCGCAGCTGACCCAACGTACGAACAACGCCAGTGCGAGTAGCGACAGCAGAGTGGCTAACAGTATCGTTCGGAACGACTGTTAGTGGGTCTTTGCTTCACGACAGTGTAAGATTGCAACTGTGTGTGTGTGTGGGTGCGTGGCGTTCCCGTATTTGGCCTAAGCCCAAAGCTGACCCAAATACGAAAACGCAGATTGCGTATTGAGCACTCGATAGCTGAGTGAACGTGTCTAGCAACGCTAGTGGTGGCAGTGGGAAGTGTTTGAGGGGTTCCAGCCTTGTTTGTAACTTAAATAAGGCTGTTCCCCGCTTAATCTGGTCAAACCCGCAGTCGGGAACCGTATACGCAGGCTTGCCGCGGGCCGGTTCCTGACATAATTGGTGGCAGTGGTGGGATCGTTTAGTACATTAGTACGCAGCTTAGCTTGCTATTCTGAGTACTAAAGGCTGGAAGCTTGCTAGAAGCAACTAGCCTACAGAAGTCTACTCAGTGCAGAATCTATATACGTTTTTTTTTTTTTTTTTGTTCAAAGATACACACTTGGTGTTTGCTTTCCCCTCCCCCCTTTTTATTTTTTGCAACACGATGGCTCAGAAAGCATCCAGCTATGCAAGGCAAAACAAAGAGATACTACTCGACCTGTGTGAGCACAAAGGCATCGAGACGGTGAGCGGCCAGACTAAGGAGCAGTTAGTTCGTGCGCTCGAGGAGTATAATGAGGCAGAGCGAGCCCGTGCTTCGTCAGCGGATGCAGCTCACGACACGCCAGAGGAGGGATCGCTCCCGCCACAGAATGCGAGTGGAGACGATGTCCTGGATGATCCACCAAGCAGGGAGATGCCATCTCTGGAAGCTGATCTACAGCTACTGAACTCGGCTGATCCTGAACTGCGCCTAAAGCTGATCCTACTGCACCGACAGGCAGAGGAGGGAAGAGCTGAACGGCGACGCCAGGCCGAGAGTGAAAGACACCAGGCCGAGAGGGACAGACTCCAGGCCGAGAGGGAACAAGCTGCACAGCGACACCAGGCCGAGAGGGAAAGTGCTGAACGGCAACACCAGCTGGAGCTGGCTAAACTTCAGCAGCAGAACCGGTCTGCTGGACCCGCAGAACGCGAAGGTGAGCGAGTCCACAGAATCCCCCTGGATAAGTTCCCCGCTATGGACAAGGACTCTGACATAGACACTTTCCTACAGGGGTTTGAAAGGACTTGTCGGCAGTATGGGGTGCCCCGTGAGCAGTGGGCAAGATACCTTACACCAGGGCTGAGAGGCAAGGCCCTGGAGGCGTTTGTGAGTCTCCCCCAGGAGGAAGAAACAGACTTTGAGGCAATTAAGAAAGCCATCATTGCACGATACCACCTCACGCCAGAGGTGTATCGAAAACGTTTCAGGACAGTGCAGCGAGGTCCTAATGACAGCTACCTGGATCATGCTTGCAACCTGCGCACTGCCTTCCAGCAGTGGATAAAAGGACTGTCAGTTAAAACCTTGGATGCCCTGCAGGAGCTGATGATAAAAGACCAGTTCCTACACACCTGTCCTGTTGAGGTCCGGCTGTTTGTGCTGGATCGAGAACCAAAGACAGTGGATGAGGCTGCGGAAATGGCCGATTCCTACACCGCCCATAGAGCACCTGAGTCCCGGAGGACTACTACGCCCAGCTGGAGAGGAGAACAGATGGCTAAACCTGTTTCACCCAGCATCCAGAGGAGGCAAGCACCGCTGTCTCCTGGATTCAAGCAACCTGACACTCGGAAATGCTTTGTATGTGACAGGGTGGGTCATATCAGCACGACGTGCCCAGAGAGGAAGAGGGAGGCCCCAAAATCCAGTGAGGCCTCAAACCCCCGTGAAGTCCCAACTGCTCTGTGTGCTACCAGGAATGCCACTGGCTATGCAGAGAATCTGCAGCTTGTCACGGTTGGGGGTACAGTTGCCACTGGGCTGAGAGACACTGGAGCAGAAGTGACTCTCATACATCCCCAGCTTGTGAACCCGGAGCAGTACATACCTGGGAAAATGATTGCTGTCAGAGGAATTGGGGGTGTCACCCCAGCAATACCCACCGCCTTGGTCCACCTGGATTGGGGGGCCGGCAGCGGACTGAAAGAAGTTGGGGTAACTGACAAAATCCCCACCAACGTTTTGCTGGGTACTGACCTGGGACGGTTAGTGGCCCGGTATGAGCCTACCCCAAACCCTGTGGGGCCTGCATCCCCAGCAGAAGTTCAGGACTCTTGCAAGGTACTGTTGGATAATGCTGTGCAAGTGGGGAATGCTGGCGAGGCCCCAGGGGCTATGGACTGTGTACTAGGAGCCAACCCTAGTGATTCTCCAGTGCCTAGGCCTGGAGTGGGACATGTTGATACGGAGAATGCAGAAACTGAAGATGTCATTTATGACGCACGGACTATCGAGGCGATCGATGCAGGAACTGGTGATGATACTTGTGAGGTGCTGAGTAGCAATGTGTGTAATGATACCGATAATGTGGATGTTTTCTGTGATGTTCTAAATGTCAATATATGTAGGGCTGATAATGCTGATGTCATATGTGTTGTGCTACAAAATGCGGGGTGTCATGTGGACACTCCGTCAGCTGCAGGAGTAACCAGCGGCGCTCGCTGGGCTGCAGCAGGTGGACTGTCCACTGAAGGGGCAGATGGCACTAGGCCAGATCCTTCCCCTTCAGATGGTTTCAAGACCAAAGGCGATGTGATTTACGATGTGTGTAATGTGGGCGCTACCTCAGCTGCCGTGGTAACCCGCAGCGCTAGCGAGTCTACAGCACAGGGACTGTCCACCGAAGTGGCAAATGCTGCTGGGTCAGCCACATCTAATTCGGAACCTGGCCCTGAGGGCCCAGGAGCCTCTCCGTCTGCAGCCTTCCTGGAATGTGTGACAGGCAGCACTGAGCTCTCTGGGGCTGTTCAATTTGACAGCAGCCTGGAAGAGCTCAGGGGGCTAGCCAGCAGGTCACCAGCTGGGGGGGGCGGGCTGAGAGGGTTCTGGGAAGTTATTCCCTCTGAGCTGTCCGAAGTGGAGGAGGCAGACCGGCAGATAATCGTTCCCCAAAGGGACCGAGAGATAGCTCCTGCCACTATAGAGGAAGTGCGTGTAGCGACGGTTGGAACCCTTCCCCAGCTGCAGCACTGTCTCTATGGTCGCCAATTCACGGTTGTCACTGACTCACATTCCCTTGGTTGGTTACGTCAGGTTGCCAAGGGCAACGACATATTGCAGCAACCTGACCTAGCTTTCCACTCGTGTAGCTTGGAGCTAACTGACAGGTGGGGAACCCTCCTGAGAATGCTAAAGGGTTACCCCACCCGGCCAGGCCGTCAATGTAGGCTTTGACAGGATGATTCGTTAGAATCACCTGCCAGCGCTATCCGGAAGGGGAGCAATCATGGGAATGCTGATGGGTTGTCCCGTCAAGCAGAACCAACAATGTAGGCGCAGGCAGGATAATCTGGGAAGATCATCTGCCTTGCCCCATTCTAAAGAGGGGAGGTGTGGTGATATATTGGGGTGCTGATAATGTTAAGGATAATAACAGAACATATTTCTGTCTTTTTTCTGTCTACTGGGTAAAACCTCAGATGTGTATTGTGCTTGGTAGTAATTGGCCACCTGGCCAGAGTAATCTGAAGGATAATGTAAGTCTGCATGTAAATGTACATTACCTCTGCCCTCATTGTCCAGCCGGGGAAACTATGTGTACTGCTAATTAGCGGCCAATTGAGGAAGAATAGGCTGGTCGGCATGGCTTTTGAACTGGAATCAGCCATTGTCCCATCATACAAAGGAAGCCTGCCAGAGTGTTGGGGATGGGAAGCGGACACCTGAAGGGGTTGGAAATTTCTACAGACTTTAAAAACGGAAGTGGAATTGCTTTGAAATCTGTAAGTGTAAACAGGATTACAGGCAAACTGCTACCTGTAACCAAAATTCGATCTTTTCATGGATGTGCTAAAATACACTTTAACCAAGGAAATAATGTGGAGGAAGCTTTTTGATGTCTGCAGAGTTCAATGGGTGACATTGTGTCCTGCCAAACTTCAAGAAGCTAAAACAGGAACCCCCTTTGAAGTGCATATCACAAGAAGGATTATGACAAGCGTGATGTCACAAACGGGGAAACTGCATTAGTTCCTGGGGGATGGACATTAAATGCCCCAGGGGACACTTCGGACTATTTAAGGTGGCCCAGGACAGCCACCGGTATCTTCTCTCGGAGGTAGCGAATAGCTAGGGAGGATCGCGACTCCTGGTCGAAACGGCGTCCTCCCGTCAAACAACGTTCTAACCTAAGCTGGTAACGTTCTTTTTTCCCCCGTTTATTTTTACGCAAATATCCGTGTGTGTTATCTTTGTAACCTCTTATTTTTGTAACTTTTATCTTGTAACATTTTTACTTTGTTTTTTGTAATCTTTTTGTATATATTAAGTTCTGCATTGTTCTATGTTTTTCTAGAATATTAAATTATTATTTAATAAGTTTGACTTCTGCCGTACTAAACTAACACTCATAGCCTAGAAGAGACTGAAGTGTAACCGTGTATAAGTTCATGCCTAATTGTACGCTTGAGCAACACTACCGTATGAAATTGTAATTGCATTGTGTGTGGGGGCGTTTGTCATACGTTGGCCTAAGCGCGCAGCTGACCCAACGTACGAACAACGCCAGTGCGAGTAGCGACAGCAGAGTGGCTAACAGTATCGTTCGGAACGACTGTTAGTGGGTCTTTGCTTTACGACAGTGTAAGATTGCAACTGTGTGTGTGTGTGGGTGCGTGGCGTTCCCGTATTTGGCCTAAGCCCAAAGCTGACCCAAATACGAAAACGCAGATTGCGTATTGAGCACTCGATAGCTGAGTGAACGTGTCTAGCAACGCTAGTGGTGGCAGTGGGAAGTGTTTGAGGGGTTCCAGCCTTGTTTGTAGCTTAAATAAGGCTGTTCCCCGCTTAATCTGGTCAAACCCGCAGTCGGGAACCGGATACGCAGGCTTGCCGCGGGCCGGTTCCTGACAGTGTGGGTGAGGTTAAGGAGCTAAAATAGTCCTTGGGGCATCCTATGGGGACAACCATGGGCTGAGTGAAGGGAATTATGTTTTTGGTTACTAAAGGTGCACCATAGTGACATACAGTGGGTTGCAAAAGTATTCGGCCCCCTTGAAGTTTTCCACATTTTGTCATATTACTGCCACAAACATGAATCAATTTTATTGGAATTCCACATGAAAGACCAATACAAAGTGGTGTACATGTGAGAAGTGGAATGAAAATCATACATGATTTCAAACATTTTTTACAAATAAATAACTGCAAAGTGGTGTGTGCATATTTATACGGCCCCCTTTGATCTGAGTGCAGTCAGTTGCCTATAGACATTGCCTGATGAGTGCTAATGACTAAATAGAGTGCACCTGTGTGTAATCTAATGTCAGTACAAATACAGCTGCTCTGTGAGGGCCTCAGAGGTTGTCTAAGGCCTAGTGCACACCAAAACCGCTAGCAGATCCACAAAACGCTAGCGGTTTTGGGTGCGGATGACAGAAATTAGTCCCAGTGCACACCGGGCGGATCTTGATGCGATCCGCCGGGTGTTCACTGGCCGCATCCACATCTGCATCCACATGGCTAATGTATCTCTATGGGCTGGTGCACACCGGCGGTTTGAGGTTTTTAGCAAACCGCAAACGTGCAGCAAAAGGCACGTATGCGGCTTGCTAAACCTCAAACCGCCGGTATGCACCAGCCCATAGAGATACATTAGCCATGCGGATTTTCAGGCGGATTCGGCCGGCAGATCCGCCCGGTGTGCACTGGGCCTTAGAGAATATTGGGAGCAACAACACCGTGAAGTCCAAAGAACACACAAGACAGGTCAGGGATCAAGTTATTGAGAAATTTAAAGCAGGCTTAGGCTACAAAAAGATTTCCAAAGCCTTGAACATCCCACGGAGCATTGTTCAAGCGATCATTCAGAAATGGAAGGAGTATGGCACAACTGTAAACCTTCCAAGATAAGGCCATCCACCTAAACTCACAGGCCGAACAAGGAAAGCGCTGATCAGAAATGCAGTCAAGAGGCCCATGGTGACTCTGGACAAGCTGCAGAGATCTACAGCTCAGGTGGGAGACTCTGTCCATAGGACAACTATTAGTCATGCACTGTACAAAGTTGGCCTTTATGGAAGAGTGGCAAGAAGAAAGGCATTGTTAACAGAAAGCATATAAAGTCCCGTTTGCAGTTTGCCACAAGCCATGTGGGGGACACAGCAACCATGTGGAAGAAGGTGCTCTGGTCAGATGAGACCAAAATGGAACTTTTTGGCCAAAATGCAAAACGCTATGTGTGGCGGAAGACTAACACTGCACATCACTCTGAACACACCATCCCCACTGTCAAATATGGTGGTGGCAGCATCACGCTCTGGGGGTGCATCTCTTCAGCAGGGACAGGGAAGCTGGTCAGAGTTGATGGGAAGATGGATGGAGCCAAATACAAGGCAATCTTGGAAGAAAACCTCTTGGAGACTGCAGAAGACTTTAGACTGGGGCGGAGGTTCACCTTCCAGCAGGACAACGACCCTAAACATAAAGCCAGGGCAACAATGGAATGGTTTAAAACAAAACATATCTATGTGTTAGAATGGCCCAGTCAAAGTCCAGATCTAAATCCAATCGAGAATCTGTGGCAAGATCTGAAAACTGCTGTTCACAAACGCTGTCCATCTAATCTGACTGAGCTGGAGCTGTTTTGCAAAGAAGAATGGGCAAGGGTTTCAGTCTCTAGATGTGCAAAGCTGGTAGAGACATACCCTAAAAGACTGGCATCTGTAATTGCAGCAAAAGGTGGTTCTACAAAGTATTGACTCAGGGGGCCGAATAATTACGCACACCCCACTTTGCAGTTATTTATTTGTAAAACATGTTTGGAATCATGTATGATTTTCGTTCCACTCCTCACATGTACACCACTTTGTATTGGTCTTTCACGTGGAATTCCAATAAAATTGATTCATGTTAGTGGCAGTAATATGACAAAATGTGGAAAACGTCAAGGGGGGCCGAATACTTTTGCAACCCACTGTATATAATAGATTGCAGTAAATTATTCAGTATACCCACTTTTATGATAATTTTTCCTGGCTTCAGCATCAGAACCACTTCCTTTATCTATATATTAGTGTACATTGGTATGTAGCCCCACCCTCCCAGTGATGCTTAGCCTTGGCTATTTGGCTATGTATAATTCTCCTCACAGAGCATTCTGGGAGACCAGGTATATTTTGTATTGGTTTCGGAACTCTCAGTAAGGGCTCATTCACACTAAGGGCGTTTTTGCTCTTTTTTTCAAGCGCAGGCGATTTTCAAAATCGCCCTCAAAACGTGTGTGCAGTGATTCCCTATGAGGGAGTTCACATCTCAGCGTTTTGTTTCCGATCCGCTCAGCAAAGCGGTGCACATACCATGTTTGATGTGATTTTTGCCTCAATGGAAGATATAGGAAAAACGCAAAACGCTCACAAAATCGCTTTGTGCAGCGGTTGCGTTCGCGTTTTTAAGAATAAATACACTGTATGTATTCTTTTCCGGGTTAAAGCGTTCACTTTCTGACTTGCATCAGGGAGTGAAAAAACGCAATCGCTCTGAAAAAGCGCTTATTAAAAGCGCTTTACAAAAACCGCAGCGCCCACCCGAACGATGGGAGAAGAAAAAAATCGCCCACAGAATCGAAAATCGCTGGCGTCAGCAATTTCGATTTTAGATGTGAATGAGGCCTCAACAAACATTCCACAGAGCTGTGCCTGACAGGACTAAAGTTGTCACCATCTGTGATAAATTTCAGAATGTGTAGGGAGAGGAAAGATTTAACAATGAGCAAACGCTGACTAATTTATTGATTAATGAATACTGTAAAGAATAAGCAGTTCTGATTTGTATCTTATTTTCACTTCAGTTTCTTTTTAATCTGTTCATGTTTCGTCTGCATGCTTCAACTTTCCATAATATAAATAATGTTTATACACACACACAAAAGAAAAAAGCTAATGGAAGCTAATATTTATTTGTAGGCTACCTGGATAAAGACGATGCGATACAATTGGTGGATCTGCAGTACTTTTATTCAAAGTCCAAAGTCCCCATTTGCCTGGCAGTCACTGAACTCTCCCTCTTTCTGGACGCTTTTACGGAAGCAGGCTGCTTATCTGAGGAGGAGTCACTGGTCAGTAATAATAATGGCAGTGTTATAATAACATGTCCTTGCTTCCCCAGACATCTGCGTACCACTCGATGTTTGCAGCCATCTTGGAGACAAAACTTGTAGGTTATTTGACTACTGTTATTTCTCATAAGTAAAATACACAGAGGCCTCAATTCTGGGAGCGGTGTGCTGTAATTTATTTATTTCTTTTTGTCGGGAAAATACCGCAATCAGTATTTTCTGTTTTCTGTCAATTCGGGGACATTTTTCCACAATCGACCATTTTTCAGTAAATTTCAGAAAATGTGATAAAAAGTGCCCCAGGTGGCCATATATCAGGTGACTTGGCCGATCGACCATCCAATTTGATTATTATAATCAGAATCGGATGAAAAGCGGTGCCGCCAAGTGCATGCCCAATTGACGATGCAACCAATTTCAGGTCTGCAATTGGTTGGGCCGACTTGCTCGATCTGGTGAGCAGCTATAACAGTGAGCGATATCAGGCGACGAAACCTAGGCACAGTTCCCGTAATGGGTGTGTCCACGGCTGTGGCATATCTAGGTAAGACAGCGCCCATGGCAAATACTAAAATTGCGCCCCCCCATGCACACACACACACATTTATAATCAACAGCATCCTGTCTAACCTTTTTGGACAGGGTAACCCCTTCATGCAAAAAGAACACATGCGCACACACAAATACCAGAATGTAACAGTCACTATGAAATAAATGAGGTTATCCTTCTGATCCTCTGCCTCTAATACATTAAGGCAGGGAACATACTTGACTGTTTTCATGCGTGTTTTCTGCACAGAAGAACTCATGTTAACCAAAGGGCTAGTTCACACTTAATGTGTTTTTCTTGCACAGAAAAAAACTGACATTCTGCATAATAATTCTGCTCATTTTGTCAGTTTTCTGTATCAATTACATTAGCTGTTGTGAAAAAAGCAAGTGTTTTTCTGCATAGAAATACACTTAGTGTGCAGAAAACGTACGCAGAAATACATGAGCTGAAAACTGAAATGCAAGTGTGTTCCCTGCCTTAGCCATACACCCTGAACAAGTATGCAGATCAAAGGTCTATAACACATCTGACAAGATTAGCTGCATGCTTGTTTCAGGTGTGTGATTTCGACCATAGTGACCAGAAAGATCAGCACGATTCCCATGCAACTGGTATTGTTTAAAAGGAAATAAATATGGCAGCCACCACTCTCATATTATTATTATTATTATTATTTATTGTATTTATAAAGCGCCATCATATTACGCAGCGCTCAACGAATGAATGAAAGCAATGAAACATTTGCAGTGACGATTATAACCTAATAAAAGAATGACAACCTATTAAATATCAGTAGATACTGAGCTAGAAATATAATGCATTTGAATTATTGAGGTACACTGTACAATAGAGAAGTTAAAACTGGCCACAGAGATGCCAGCAGGATAAAGGTGGTTAAAGTGCAGAGAGTGTCATAAATACAAGTAAAGGGGCCCATACACCTAACGATTTTCCTGCCGATATACAGCAGATTCGATCACTATGATCGAATCTGCTGTGAAATCGTTGCGCAAACGTTGACCGAACGATCGATTTCCGACCGAAATCGATCATTCCCGTCGTTCCTGTCTGTGCTCGATCGCCGGCGTGTCGGGAGTGCGTCGATAGCGGCATTCGAATGTCCGACGACCGACGCAATACAGTGGCAATACATTAGCTGTTCTGCCGGCGCGTGTCACCGCTGCTCCTTCTCCGCTGGGCTGCGAGTCCGGCAGGCTTCACTTCTTCCTGTCCGAGCAGGAAGTTTAAACAGTAGAACTCAACTGTTTAAACTTCCCCGGACAGGAAGTGAAGCTGGAGTCCTGGAGCCGAGCGCGAGAAGAAGACCGCTGGGACACGCGCCGGCCGGATCAGGTAAGGTATGCGGAGGGGGGGGGGCGCTTCAGCAGCGGCAGCTCCACAGACTGTAATCGGTTTTGTGCTGAAATTGATTCACAATCTGTTTGCAGTAAAGGCAGCCATACGATCCCTCTCTGATTTAATCTGATCTATCTGTTGGTCGATCTGATGGCAAATCGACCAGTGTATGGCCACCTTAAGTAAACAGCACACTGAGATAAGGCTGAGGAATGTGTGAATGCCAGAATAATCGGAATATAACCCTGCATTTCAACTTTGCTCTAAAACATTATTTACAGCATATTATATGCAACCAGCATTTTTTTTTTACTAGACCAGCAATGGAAGGGTTACACACAGAGTTTTAAAGTTCCATGGATAGAAATGCTGCCGCAGCCGAAGTTTAGATAGATACATTTAAAGTGGATCCGAGATGAACTTTTACTCAATGCATAATTGTGTTCCTTTCCTATTGTTTATAGGGCATTCCTCAAGCCAAATACTTTTTTGTTTTTGTTTTAATACTCTAATTCCCTATAAACTAAAGAAGCCACACCCACAGGTTTTCAGAGAGCCAAGGCACTTTCAGACAGTAGCAAGGGCTCATGGGAGCTCAGTCTGGGCAGGAGGAGGGGAAAGTATTACTAGCCAGAGATTTCAGAGGCAGAGGGGAGGAGGGAGGAGGAGGGGGGATTAGGTTTTTTTGCTCAAGATGCAGATAAGCCTGCTTCTGTGTAATATTTACAAACAACATGGCCGCTGTCATTGTATCACAGGAATAATCAATCATATTCTATTAAAGCTGTTTGCAGCTAGATTTGCTGTGTAAACTATCTAAACTTTAGATGAGATATATAGACAAGTTACTTGTTATAGTTAGTTTTTCATCTCGGATCCGCTTTAAGTAAACACAATGTAACAAGTGTGGAATGTGACACACACTCTCTGACTGTGCAGGAGCTGGAGGACAGCCAGAGAGTGTGTAACATTCACCACTTGTTACATTGTGTTTACTTAAATGTATCTATCTAAACTTCAGATGCATCTGCATTTCTTCTGCATTTCTATCCACAGAACTTTAAAGCTCTGTGTGTAACCCTTCCAATGCTGGTCTAGTAAAAAAAATGCTGGTTGCATATAAAATGCTGTAAATAATGTTTTAGAGCAAAGTTGAAATGCAGGGTTATATTCGGCTTTAACAGTGTACAAATGGCAGCAATTTAAATATTCCCCTTGAAAATCAATAGGTGAAGTTTGATTGGCTATTATAGGCTCCACCCACTTTTCTGAATACTAATCTCAGTCACCCTGTGACCATCTGGGCAAAGTTTGGGAACCCTGCCATTAACAGTGTAAGAAGGCCTGCAGTTTAAATTTTCCCAGTGAAATTTGTTTTTGGCTCTGCCCACTTTTTGTAACCTGGACACACAGTCACTCGATGACCAAGCTTGTGAGCTTTGCAGTTCTTGGCATCAATAATTTGTATTTTTGCAGTAAAAAAAACAAAACAAATCCAATTGGTTGTTTGTAGCTCTACCCCATTTTCTGAATTTGAACCCCAGTGACCCAATAACCAACGGTACCAAATTTGAGGCTTGTGCCATTAACAGTGCAAGAATGGCAGCAAAGTAAATATTCCCCTTGAAAATCAACAGGCAAATTTTGATTGGCTTTTTTAGGCTCCACCCACGTTTCTGAATATTAATCCCAGTTACCCAGTGACCAACTGTGCAAAGTCTGAGAACCCTGCCATTAACAGTGAAGAAGGGCTGCTGTTTACATTTTTCCGGGGAAATCTGTTTTTTATTTCACTCAGTTTTTGTGACCTTAACACACAGTAACTCAATTACCAAATTTGTAAGCTTCCGGGTTCCTGGCATCAAAATTGTGTGAATGGAAGTAGTTTATCCAGCAAAGAAATCTGATTGGCTGTTTGTGGCTCCGCCCCTTTAGTGAATTTGAACCCACTAAATGACTGACTGTAGCAGGTTTGAGGCCTCTGGCATTTATAGTGTTAGAATGGCAGCAGTTTCAATATTCGCCTTGAAAATCAATAGGTGAATTTTGATTGGCTGTGTATGATCCACCTGCTTTTATGAATATCAATCCCAGTCACCCAGTGACCAGCTGTGTCAAGTTTGAAAATCCTGCCATCAACAGCACTGGCGTAACAATAGGGCCTGCAGCCCCTGCTCCCGCAGGGGGGCACACACGGGGCCGTTTTGTGGGGGCTGAAGGGTTGAAGGGTTGGCAGCATGAGGGGAAAGCCGTGGCCACAGTCGGCGGGGAGAGGGGAAGTTCCCCCCCCTCTCCCTTACCTCCGGGCTCTCCCCTCTGCGCTCCCCTCCAGCTTAAATGCGTGTCCGTGGGCAGCGGCGGGCAGCAAACAGATATATACCTTCCGTGCGCTCCAGCCTGCGTTCCTCTCGCTAGCCTCTGACGCGACTTCCGGTATAACAGGAAGTCACGTCAGAGGCTAGCGAGAGGAACGCACTGGCTGGAGCGCACGGAAGGTGTGTATCTGTTTGCTGCCCGCCGCTGTTCGCGCTGCCCACGGACACTTCTTTAAGCTGGAGAGGAGTGCAGCGGGAAAAGCCCCGAGGTGAGGGAGGGGGGGGGGGGAACTTCCCCTCTCCCCACCGACTGTGGCCACGGCTTTCCCCTCATGCTGCCACCCCTCCAGCCTCCACAAAACGGCCCTGGGGCCCGCTCTGAAAATCTGCAGGGGGGCCTGGTGGGGCCTAGTTACGCCCCTGATTGACAGTGTAAGAATGGCTGTAGTTTATATTTTCCCATGTAAAAAGTTAGTTGTTTTTGGCTCTGCCCACTGTTTGTAACCTTGAAATACAGTCAATCAATGACCAAGTTTATGAGCTTTGGGGTTCTTGGCATCAATAAGTTGCATTTTTCCAATGAAATTAAACATATCCGATTGGCTGTTTGTAGCCCGCCCCCTTTACAGAATGTAAACCCCAGTTTCCCATGTGACTGACTGTACCAGATTTGAGGCATCTGCCATTAAGAGTGTAAGAATGGCAGCAATGTAAATATTCCCATTGAAAATCAATAGGTGAATTTTGATTGGCTTTTGTTGGCTCTACCCAGTTTCCTGAATATTAATTCCAATCATCCACTGGCCAACTGTGTCAAGTTTGAGAACCCTGCCAATGACAGAATGGCTGAAATCAATCTAACAAATCTGATTGGCTGTTTGTGGCTCCACCCCTTTAGTGAACTTGAACCCCAGTCACCCAATGACTGACTGTATCAGGTTTGAGGCCTCTGGCATTAACAGTGTAAAAATGGTAGCAATGTAAATATTCGCTTTGAAAAATCAATAGGTGAATTTTGATTGGCTGTTGTAGGCACCTCCCACTTTCTAAATATTAATCTCCGTCATCCAGTGGCCAACTGTGTCAAGTTTGGGAACCCTGCCATTAACAGTGTTAAGATGGCCACTAACGGTCCAATTTCTAGTGAAAAATGAATGGTTGCAGTTTATATTTTCCCATGTAAAAAATGTAGTTGGCGCCGCCCACTTTTTCTAACTTTGACATACAGTCACTCAATTATCAAGTTTAAGAGCTTTGGGGTCCTTGGTGTCGATAATTTGTATAATCCCAAAGAAAATTTAAAATGGCTGTTTGTGACTCCACCCCCTTTCTGAATTTGAACCCCAGTCACCCAGTGACCAACTGTAGCAGGTTTAAAGCATCTGCAATTAACAGTGTAAGAATGGCAGCAATTTAAATATTACCCATGAATATCAACAGGTGAATTTTGATTGGCTGTTGTAGGCTCCACCTATTTTCCTGAATATTAATGACCCAGTGACCAGCTGTGCAAAGTTTGAGAACCCTGCCATTAACAGTGTTAAGCTGGCCACTAACGGTCCAATTTCTAGCAAAAAATCGTTAGAGCGATCAGAAATTCTGATCGGAAGTGAAATATTGTAATACATCGTTCATTACACCATCAACGAACCAATTTTTGCTTCCTATCTATCACAACCAACAAGAAAATCCAAATTTTGGTTCGACGAAAATTAATTCGGACGACATTTTTTTCACTTGTTCATAATCGATTGTGTCCACCAATGGAGATTATTTACAACCAATCCGATCAGAATTTCCGATCGCTCGAACGATTTTCCGCTAGAAATTGTGCTCTCTATCCTGTGCTGGCTCCCCCCCGTTTCAATCCACCACCGAAAGAGTATTTGGAAGTCTTCGGGAGCCGTAGCCTCCCAAAGACATGTGGCTCCATACTGCACACACGTGAGCGTGCAAGAGAGCGTGCTTGCGCAGGTGCAGTACAGGACCGCCCTTCTTCAGGAGCACTCGGGCTCCCTGAAGACTTCTGAAGCCTCCTTCGGCCGGGTAAAGCAGTATTTGACTGAATTAGTCAAATACTGCTACCGGGCGAGCCAGCACTGGAACGAGGGGACCAGGAGAGGAGCGAGATGGCTCTATAGGACCCAGAACCTTCCCTCTCCTTGGGTAAGTATCTGTCTCATTTTTTTAAATGCGGTTCCCATTCACTTTAAAGAGGAACTCCAGTGAAAATAATGTAATAAAAATACTTATTATTTTTACAATAATTATGTATACAATATTTAGTCTGCTCATTGTAAAATCTTTTAAATCCCTGATTTACATTCTGACATTTATTACATGGTGACATTTTTACTGCTGGCAGGTGGTGTAGCTGCTGCATGTTTTTTTGGCAGTTGGAAACAGCTGTAAACAGCTACTTCCCACAATGCAACAAGGTTCACAGACAGGAAACTGCCAGGAGTACTACTCAGTTTGTTGTGGGAGGGGTTTCACCACAATATCAGCCATACAGAGCCCCCTGATGGTTTGTTTGTGAAAAGGAATAGATTTCTCATGTAAAAGGGGGTATCAGCTACTGATTGGGATAAAGTTCAATTCTTGGTCGGAGTTTCTCTTTAAAGTGGTCTGAAACTCAGCATTTCTTTGTCTAAATGATTAACTACAGCTTTACACCTACTACCTCAAAAAAATTGTAGCAGAACGCATTCAAACAGTTAAACACAGCACTTTGTTCTGCAGTGGAAAGCTCCTTCGCCTTATGATCTGCATCCCGAGAGGTGATATCATATTTTGTTTACATTCCACTGTTGTTACATTCCTAGCTGTGCTATAAAGGAGCCCTCTCTGCTTCAAGCATGCACACAGCTCAGAAGAGCTCGCTAGAAGATTGTAAAATGTAATAAAAGCAGTGATGAATAAAATGCAATGGCAGCTTTCAGAGCAGATACATTGTACTTTGGGAACTTGTAATTTGTAAATGGACAATATTACTTGAGCACAAAAGCAAATAAGATAACTGAATGGAAAAAGTAGGAAAACACATTTCTGTTAATGTCAGAGTTTTATCCCTATTTAAATGGTTGGACAAGAAAGACTTCAGCCAAGCAACTGGAGCATTAAAATGACCCCAAGTATTCTTTATGCCAAGCTGAGGGAAGGGGAATGGGTGGTGATAGGGAGCTGGCACAGATTGTCAAGCATGCCTAATCAGCTGTTCTAACCTCTGACAGCAGACATATGGCAGTTTCCACTGCTCCTCCTTTGGATTAAGTCATTGCCACATCTGGCCAACAATGTTCCTTACAAGTAATGGTTATCTTAAAAGGGGCCTGTAGGATGTAGCTTTGCGTATGCTTGTTTATTTACACACTAGGGCCCATACTCGGTTCTCTCTTTCTCCTAAGGAGATCATTTTTCATCTTCTGTTTCAAATACCTTTTCAGCTCTCTGCAATTAAAAAAATATCAAAAGTAGGTGAAGAAGTACTGTATTTTTTGGACTATAAGACTCACTTTTTCTTCCCCAAAAGTGGGGGGAAAAAAAGTCAATGCATCTTATAGTCCAAATGCAGGGAGTTCCTGACTTGTGAACGCCTGGCAATACGAACCTCCAACCCACAGCAATGTCGGGGGCTCCCTGTACTGTGCCCATACAGAGGAGGACACAGGGGGACACAAAGGGGCAAAGAGGAGGACGCAAGGAAGACAGAGGAGGACACAGTGAGACACAAGAGGTACAAAGGAGGCATAATCCAGAAGATGCCCCTTCACCATGGATGCACCAGGTTTAGTATATATTTTTCCCCTGGTTTTTGTCCTCTAAACCTAAGTGCATCTTATGGTCAGAAGTGTCTTGTAGTTCAAAAAATACGGTACAATCAAAATTATTCTGAATATTTTCCTGCTTAAAAAGGCATTTTATTGACAAGGAGTAAAAATATCACCTAGGAGAAAACAGAGGAGAAAAAGTGACTTGCATATGGGACTAGGGCCCATATGCAATTCACTTTTCCTCCTTAGTTTTCTCCAAGTTGACATTTTTAAACTTGTCAATAAAATGCCTTTTAAGCCACCATAAAGCAAGAAAATGCTAAAAATAATTTTGATAGTACTTTTTCAACTTCTTTTGGGTAAATTTTTAGTTGAAAAGTGCTGGAAAGTTATTTTAAATTGAAAATGAAAAATTATCTCCTAGGAGAAAACTAAGGTGAAAAAGTGAATTGCATATGGCCCATGGTGTTATTGTATTTACATCTATCTTACAGGATATTCTATTTAGGTTATTCTATATGTGTCTATCCTACAGGAGTTTCAGGCAGACCCCAGGCCTGCCCAGCGAGTGGTCTATGAATGTCTGTGCTGCATAGAAGAGAAGAACTGCCCTTTGCAGCTGTTCTTCAAGGTCTTGTTCCAGAAGCCCTTCTTGAAAAGATATCCCGATCTAAAGGCTGTTTTTAAAGGTATGTTAGCCCAAATAACTTTGCTTGTGTAGTGCCTGGATACTCTGCCTTTCTACTGCCCCAGGCTAGGCAGGTAAACTGGCTGCACAACCCATTTGGTATATTGTTCACGATTTATACAGCGCCAATGCAAAACCAGTGGCATAGAAATATGTTTGCAAAGGCTGCAACCACACCAGGGATCATGGACTCAAGAGCTTGGGGCTCTCCTTCAGTCACTACATTAGCTCTTTACTGAAAGTGTAGTGACAATGAGCGCCTCAATATGGGCCTTGAATAGAGATAATCATTAACCAGTTTATTCCTGTTCCTCTGCTTATACCGCTCTCACACAGTTGCTGTCCTTCGAAAGCCAGTTTTGATGGTCTGTGGGGATAGATAATGGGATGAAAATAATTTTGAGTTAATGCAGGGCTATGCAAATGTATGCAAATTGAACATTGACTACCTCAGCAGAATTTATTCAAGCTGCAGGATGCTACATCAACTCAAAATTATTTGTATCTCATTGATCATCCCTAGTGGTCTGTATCATGCGATTAGTATACTGTACTTACAGTACGGGGGGAGGGGAGGGGGGAGCGAAGTGTAAAGCCTCATACGCACGCTCAGCTAAAGTCATTTGAAAAATGTCCAACAAACACCAGATTTCACTGTATTGACGACAATTGTGTAGCAAAATGAGACGACTGTTGGGCAGATATCGTGCAGCCGACTACGTAGGTACAACAACTTTGTCCTACAGAATGTGCACAGTGTTTAGGTAGTGTGTAGAAAACGTTGTCAGAAAGACTTTTAATTTGTTTTGGTCGCCATAAAGTCGTTTCCGCAATGTTGGTTGTTGGGGAGACCTTTGTAGAGCAAGTGTACAATCCTTAAAGGGAACCAGAGACGAAGCACATTGAAAAATAGGAAAAGCGTTTATACATACCTGGGGCTTCCTCCAGCCCCATAAGCCTGGATCGCTCACACGCCGCCATCCTCCGCTTCCTCTATTGCCGCTACCGGGTCCCGTCACTTCCGGCGGACGCGGCCAATTTTCCGCATGCACGGGGCTCCCTCCATATCCTTACGCATGCGCCTGTGTAAGGATATGGTGGGAGCCCCTGTACATGTGGAAAATTGGCCGCGTCTGCATGCAGTGACGCACTACGCGTGCGTCGACTGGCCGAACGTACGGGACCCGGTACCGGCAGATAGAGGCAGCGGAGGACGGCGCCGTGGGAGCGATCCAGGCTTATGGGGCTGGAGGAAGCCCCGGGTATGTATAAAAAATGTTTCCCAACATCTCTGGTTCGCTTTAAAGAACATCTATCAAAGAAACTGCTCTTCTGTAAACCCCACATACCTGTAGAGCTTTTAGCCAGCAACACTAGAAAGCTTTTCAGGGGTCTCTCAGCACAGCCTCTGTGAAAAAAATGCTTTGTTTATAAACTTGTGGTTGGCATACGAACGCTCGCTGATCCGCCGCAATGACGTCACGAAGCCGGGGACTACCTCTTGTGCCTCATTTCCTAAAGCAGAGTATGCGCAGCGTAATCCGCAACAAGTCTCACCTTTTCCATGGCGGCCCGGGCCAATTAGCCCTCATTGTTCCTCCCAGCGGCTTCACTAGCATTGGGTAAAGAAGCAATCAAAAGGAACCCCCACTGCGTCTTCTGATTGCGTCATTACTTGACGCTAGTGAAGCCCTGGGAGGAACATTGACAGCTGATTGGCCCGGGCCGCCATGGAAGAGGTGAGACTTGTTGCGCCTTCTGCTGCACATACTCTGCTTTAGGAAAGGAGGCACGAGAGCCAGAAGGGGAACAAAGGAGGCATAAAGGTGGCACAAGGAGGCATAATCAAGGCACAATGGAGACACAAGGAGGCACAATGGAGACACAAGGAGACACAGAGGGGGGCAGAGATGACACATAGGGGGACACTGGAAGCACAGGGGACAGAGATGGCACTGCGTTCTGACTTAAGAACGGATTCAGGTTAAGAACGAACCTACAGTTCTTATCTCATTCGTTAACCGGGGGCTACCTGTATATGTGGCATTTAGAATTTTGGTTAACTTTGTCCTTTTAGATTTGTCCCGGGGCTGATCATTTGCGCTATGTTGTTTATCATGCCGCTTCCGATATTCTTGAAAGATAGATTGTGTAAATATCGTTCGTCTGCGGATCTAATCTTTCCATGGGTACTTAGCTTTAGTATTAACTGCCGTCTGTTCTGTTCACAGATTACTTAAAGAAAAATTACAGGAATGGGACGCAGATCACCGTAGATCAGGATAAAGACCAGATTATTTTTGCTCAGGAAAAAGTAAAGATTTGTTTAGCTGTCAAAGATATTTTCCCATTCATACACGGGCTGCAGGATCTGACCTATCTCACTGAGACAGAATCATTGGTGAGTCAATGTAGACTTCTATTTACCATGTAATGCTATGGGCCTGAACTGCTACACTTCACTCAGGAAGGGTTCACACCTGTCTGCACAGAAAAGTCACATGTTTTTTCGCACATTATTTCTTAGACACTATGCAAGCTCCTGTGCATTACAATCCACATGGTTTGCTTCGGTATCTAATGCTTGTTAATGTGGAAATAGCGTACTTGAAATTTGCATTCAAGTATGAACATCCCATTGACGTAAGTTGGTTTTCAAGAGAAACTCCGACCAAGAATTGAACTTTATCCCAATCAGTAGCTAATACCCCCTTTTACATGAGAAATCTATTCCTTTTCACAAACAGCCCATCAGGGGGAGCTGTATGATTGATATTGTGGTGAAACCCCTCCCACAAGTAACCCCTCCCACAAGAAAAGTTCGAACTTTTGTGGGAAATTACATCACCTGCCAACAGTAAAATGTTCACTGGAGTTCCTCATTAAGTTCTGATGCAACAAGTATAAACCCTGCTTTAAGCAGGCCATACACTGGCCCGATTTGCGCCCGTTTCGACAGCAGATTCGATCACTGGGATCGAATCTGCTGCCAATCGTTCACACTACACGCCGAATTTCGATCCATTTCGTCCGATCCCGTCGATCGTGCTGTGCGGAAAATAACCGTCGATCGCCCGCGGGTAAAGAGCGCATCGCTAGCGGCGTTCGAGTGCCCGACGACCGACGCAATAGAGCCCGCATACATTACCTGCTCCGCCGGCGCGACTGCAGTCTCCCGGTCACCGCTGCTCCGTCTGCGCTCTGGTCTCCAGGTCCGGCATGCCTCACTTCTTCTAGCCCGGCAGGAAGTTTAAACAGTAGAGCGCCCTCTACTGTTTAAACTTCCTGCCGGGCTAGAAGAAGTGAGGCATGCCGGACCTGGAGACCAGAGCGCAGACGGAGCAGCGGTGACCGGGAGACTGCAGTCGCGCCGGCGGAGCAGGTAATGTATGCGGGCGGGCGGGGGCAGCAGCAGCAGTACCACCACAACAGATTGTGAACGGTTTCAGGCTGAAATCGGTTCACAATCTGTTTGCTGTAAAGGTAGCCATACGATCCCTCTCTGATCAGATTCGATCAGAGAGGGATCTATCTGTTGGTCGAATCTGATGGCAAATCGACCAGTGTATGGCCACCTTTAGGCTGGAGAATGGTGGAAGACTTAAAGGATACCTGTAGCCACCAGAAAAAAACGTTATATACTCACTTGAGGGAAGTCATGGGCCAATTTTTTTTAAAATCAGGATTTAACATTTATTGAACAGTTTCAAACTAAGTGGCGTAACTGCAGCAACCATGGGTCCTGCTCCACCCCCCCTGTAGAGCAGCGCAGTGGAACAGTTTAATATTTACCTGCTACAGTGGTGTTTCAGGACTCCTCTGGTCTTCCTGACAGCCACATGCGGTGTGCTGCATACCTCAGTATGAAAAGAAACATGTGTATATCCAGGCAAATCACCTCTAGTTATGACATTTAAATAAGTTAAGGAAAGGGAGGTGCTAAAAGGGGATTTGGCCAGAAAAATAGCGACAACAAAAAAAATACCACAATAAATTAACCCTTCGCACACTCGCATGCAAATGTTCAAACAAATGCATTCACAGATTCACTAATCCAGGCACCACTGTTATCCTTACAGCTAAGTTAAAAGCCGGAGTCTTAGTTCACAAAGGAATGCATTCTCTTGCTTAGTCACCTACACTATGTAGAAGTACCCAGGTGATCGTAGGTGTCCTAACTCTGGCCCTGTAACATGCATAGTGCAGACATTCATTGCATCAATCCTATCTGGGGATTACAAGCACACATCCTAATGTCCTCTCCTAGGACAGATAGCGCATCATACCTACAATTACCTGGGTACTTCTACGCAGTGTAGATGATTTTTTTTTTTTTTGAGAAATTCAGGCCATGTTTTCAGGACTGCTTCACAGTGCATTCAGTTGTGTGAACAGACCCTTAGTGAATCAGGACCTAAATTTATGTAAAGCCCCTTTTCCACGTCCGGTGATTACTAGCACTTGGCATAGGCATTGTTTAGTTGGCCCACCATGGGGTCACATCTGAGTTTGATCAGCTGATAAATTTGTAAGGCTCTGATTTGCTCGTCATGATCATGTGTTAAAGCAGAAACTCATCACAGCAAATCAAAACCCTACAAATCTATCAGCTGATCAAACTGATCACATGCTTCTCCATAAGTTCTCCTGGGCAGGGCCATCCCTAATTGGTTCACATTGTACAGTAATTATTTCAACTGATACGGTATGCATTTTAACCCATATGATGCACAATCTGTTGCAGTATATTAAATGGGCAGAAAAGGTGTACCATAGCATTGTCTGGAGGACTTTTGACCAACTTAATAAAACTGGCATAAATAAAATAGAGATATGTAAAATGGCCCATAGAAAAGTGACTGCATTTTCTGCTGTTTCCATGCATGCGTTTCGATTTACCACAGAAGAGCAATATGTGGTTTCCTGCTTTTTACGCATTTGCGGTGTGATTCCATTTTGTAACCGCATTGGGGAGAATAGCGTAACAATGCAGCCCTGTGCAGTGCGATCATAGAAACAAGGTCTAAGGCTGTCTTCTGAAACTGGTCTACCCTGAATGTTTGTAGTCTCATGTTACTGGCACACACTAGATTAACTCAGCCATGGCAGCCAATAGAGACCACCTCGGCTGAGAATCTACAGTGAATCCAGCTTGTGTACACTGACTGCCCGAAATCTCCTAAAGATCCGGCATGTCGGGTCTTTAGCGATCTCCAACAACCAAGCAACCCCTGAGAGCATTGTTCTCTCCACTCGCCCCCTTTATAAGGGGAGCTTGTCCATCGCGTCAGCCCTCCGCCCGTTTCATAGCAACAGACATGCCACTAGCCAGTAGGATTGTGCCACATCTGTACAGCGTCAGGCCCCAAACTGTCACTCAAGGGATTGAGTCCCAATCCATAATGGACAAAAGTGTATGGCATGTGTACTGTATATAGCTTCAGACCTGTTCTGCACTATAGACTTTTCTACTAGAGGCGATCAGTGAATTGCAGAATTATATGGAACCTATCAAAATCAGTTGCCACTGCATGTGTGTGTGACGATTCTTGGCAATTAAATATTTAACCTCCAAGATTCTGCAATGAGAGAGACCAGGAGCCCAATGGTGCAGTATTGTTTGGTTCGATGAGGTTCGAGTAAAGTAATACAGTATGTTATACTCACAAGGCTGAGTTGTACTCTTGCAACCACTGTCAGCGCCTATGGGAAATGAAACCTTTTCTGTTTGGTAACCCAGGCCTACTGTGCAGGTGCTGGTTGGTCACTCTCTTTGGATTATTGAAACACAAAGTTTGTAATACGATACCCAAAGGGTTAGGCTAATACTGAGAAAACACTGTAGGAGGTGCCCTAAAATAATTATACCGTATTTTTCAGACTATAAAACGCTCCTGACCATAAAACGCACCTAGGTTTAGAGGACAAAAACCAGGGGAAAAATATATACTAAACCTGGTGCATCCATGGTGAAGGGGCATCTTGTGGATTATGCCCCCTTTGTACATCTTGAATCTCCCTGTGTCCTCCTCTGTCTCTCTTCTGTCCTCCTGTGTACCCCATGTGTCTGCCTCTGTCCTCCTTGTGTCCTCCTATATGCCCTTTTGTGTCCTCCTGTGTCCTCCTCTGCTTGGGCACAGTACAAGGAGTCCCCGACATTGCGGGAGGTTGGAGGTTGGTATTGCCAGGCGTTCACAAGTCAGGAACTCCCTGCATTTGGACTATAAGACGCAGTGGCTTTTCTCCCCCACTTTTGGGGGAGAAAAAGTGAGTCTTATAGTCCAAAAATTACAGTAATTTAAAATACGAATATAATATAGGAGTAGTTTGAGCTCACCTCCTTCATTGAAGAAGGTAATATCAAACTACTCCTATTTTATATTCGTATTTTAGACTATAAGTATTTTAGGGCTCCTCCCACAGTGTTTTCTCAGTATTTGCCACTGCATGTGATTGTGTCAGTTTAAAAAAAAATGAATTAAATAAAAATTGCAACTAATTTTGCATCCATGATCATCTCATATTTCTGCTAATGGTAAATTCATAGGTCCATACACACATATACTCTAATTGTGATTGTTCAGTGGAACTTTTGATAAAAGGGTCCAGTCTTTATTGAATTCCTTTATTCAAACACAATCAGTTGGTTGAGATAATTTGAATATGATATGTGGTTTCATTGACCAACAGAGCTGCTCGTAAAACCTCAGATCACTTTTACTCTACTTTGAATTAAACTGCCTTCCAGGGGCTCAAAGAAAATCTGTAACGAGAAAAAGTTCCACTAGGGGGTACTCACCTGAGGTGAGGGAAGCCTCCGGATTCTATCGGGGCTTCCCCTGTCCTCCTGTGTCCCATGGCGGCGGTGAAAAAGCTCCCGGAATGGCGGAGATGTAAATATTTACCTTCCTGGCTCCAGCGCAGGCGCAGTATCCGCTCTTCGCTCGGAAATAGGCGGAAATAGCCGATCGCTGTCGGGCCGCTCTACTGCGCAGGCGCAAGTCTCCTGCACCTGCGCAGTAGAGCAGACCCGACGGAGATTGGCTATTTCCGCCTATCTCTGTGCGGAGAGCTGCAACAGCGCCCCCGCTGGAGCCAGGAAGGTAAATATTATAAGCCTTGTCAGGCTTGTCGAGCCAGGATTGCAGGTCGCTTCTGGGGGGGCCAGCGCTGGACTGCCTGCAGCTACAGCAGAGGGGGAAGCCTCATTGGGACTCTGAGGCTTCCCCCTCCCGAGGCGAGTACCCCCCGGGGGAACTTTTTTTTTTTGTTACAGAGTCTCTTTAACTAGAGGGGAGAAGCCCCTGTGACTGCAAGGGGGCCCTGGGCTGTAAGGGGGCCCCAATTATTACTTCACTCCCTCTGATAAAGGGGTCCATCCTTCAGATCTGGTGTTTTGGGGCTACACATGTTATGGGTGTGAAGATTCTGATATTCAAACTTGTTTTATGGCTTTTGCAAGGTGGACCCCCAGGCCGGGAGGTCACCAGGGGTAGGCGAGGGAAAGGGGGGGAACATTGGGGGGCCCTATCAAAGTTTTGCTGGGAGGCCCCATAATTTGTAGTTACGCCCCTGCTGCCTTCATCTCTGGATCTAGCGATATTTTTCCTGAGCCTCCAGTGGTGCGTTTATTTCTTGTAAGCTCAATTTCTATTGGCTGTTGTGTGGTGGGTTTATAATAACGGATGCTTAGTAGCTGCCTGACAGAAAATAATACAATCTGGTTCAACCTGCAGAGATTCCAGGCAGATGACAGGCCGGTCAGTCGGGTCATATATGATTGTCTGTCTCTGATTGAGAAGAAGGACATGAAGATAAGTATTATCTTTCAGTACATATTCCAGCACTGCTACCAGAATCTGTATCCTGGCCTAAAGATCATATTACAAGGTAAGTTCTGGTTTACATACACGAGTACTCATCTGGGCGGCTTTCCATTAGGTGACACATCAGCATCACTGTAACTCAGTGGTCCTCAAACTAAGGCCCCCTGAGGCTTTTTTACCAGCCCCCTACACACAAAATGTATTACTTATAGATGCGGTCAGCTACATCTTTAAATAAATATTGGTGGTCCACATATAGAATAGCAGTGCTGGCACCACCCATCCACATGGAAGCCAGAAAGCAGTAATTCGCTGGTTTCCAATCAAATTCCACATCAGGTGACACTGCTGTCCAATTGGACTTCAGGTTGTCACCTGGGTATGCTTCACTGTCTGGCCCACAAAGACATCATTTTATGTATACTCCGGCCCTCCAGCAGTCTGAAATATGTTGACCTGGCCCTCTATCCAAAAAGTTTGGGGACCCCTGCTGTAACTGAAGCACACACCTGGACACCACAGAAGTGCATGCCCACAGCTACACAAGCATACACAGGAGCTCACAGACAGTTAAAGCTCAGTACATACGCCAGATGAAACTTGGCTGATAAGGACCGCCTCCCCTGAGAATCACGTTATTCACATTTAATAATCTTCTAAAAAGTAACAAATACTAAATTTACATTGTTTACATGTTCTGTTCATTCTGCACACTTTTCACTTACTTGTCCTGTGGTGCAGGCAAAAATTCATGTACAGTGAATTGATTGATGGGAATCCCTATGCATTGATGGGAAAGCGCTAACAAGGTGCAAACACAGTGTAAATGAGGCCTGAAGCTGCCTTAATGGCGCCTGTTCACCACAAAATGCAAATATAATGGGTTTGCTTTTGACTTTTTGCCATGCGATTGCATTTTGGGTGATTGCAATGCGATTTCTCAGCAATTGCATTTAGTTTGAGCAACAAAGTGCAACATGCTTGACAATTCTGATCGTGAAAAATTGCAGCGCAACCGCAACGTTTTAGTTTAAAATGCTGTCCGTGATTTCTATATTGATTTCTGTGTCCTTGCATTTTGGGAATGCAAAACGCAAGCACAACGGGGCAGTGTAAAAGATCCCTTAGCACTAGATTAAGCCTGGCAGAGGTGGCCCTTTGGAGCCCTTTCAGCTGAGAATCTAGCGTTTATACTGCTGCCCCGCTACAATGTTTAATGATCCATCATGCTGTCTTCTCTTTTCCTCCTCTTCATAGCAACAGTACGCGTTGCTCAGCTATAGCTTAGTGATATGTATGTGCAGAGCTCGGGCCCCAAGCTGTAGCCTGAAGGATTGAGTCCCAATTGCTACAGTAACAGTTATTGTATGTATAAATGCACATTTATCAGAGGTGCCCTGGAAGACCATGCTTGAGCTGTTCTTGTCCCTACTGGGAATATTTTTCTTCCTTTGCTGTACTGTTGCTGTATCTGTCGGAAATATTAATACATTTTCTGCCAGAACAGGAAGTTGCCAGTTGCGTGTGGTCTGGTATTAGTCATGGAGAGAACCCGAAGACATAACCACAAAAGTTGTTTAGGTGATACCTTTATTGACTAACTGTACAAGATTCCTTTGCAAGCTTTCAAAACTTAGGGAAATACCCAAAAATGGGACGCTGAAAATAAAACTAAAGAGGTTCAAATGTTTTTCCACACAAACTAAAATGGATGTGAATATTTTCCTGGAGTTGCTTGCTGCACTCGCTTTGTTTGCTCACTCCCGCAATGTCTCACATTCAGTGGCGTAGCTAAGGAGCTGCAGGCCCCGATGCAAGTTTTACATTGGGGCCCCCCAAGCACTCTATACATAACAATTGATACGGCGCACCAAAACCTGCCAATGGCAACTACAGTGTCTGAGGTGCAAGAAGGGGATGGGGAGAAGGTGATTTATGATTACCACTATTCAACGTATCTATAGAAGTAATTATTATGATCACAGGACCAAAAGAGAGCTAATACTGTAATTGAGGGAGGGCCCTTCGGGGCCCCTTTGGCCCAAGGGCCCCGATGCGGTCGCTACCTCTGCACCCCCTATTGCTACGCCCCTGCTCACATTGTTCATAGTGCCAAATCACACACCTACCCCCTAGATGGGTGGGTGCTGGACTGGGTGGGTGCCAGACTGGCAAAATGAGACAAGTTTCCCTCCCTAAAAACACTGGGTCTCCATCAACAGTATAAGTATGTGGCTTTTTTGGGGAACCCACAAGAATTGGCCAAGAAAACAAATCTCCTCATCCAATTTCAAGCACTAGTGAGGAGTTTGAATATAATTTATTTTGGGCTCACAAGAAGTAAAAAAAAAAAACCCAAACCCTTAACTATTTTGTCAAGGCAAGACTCCCTAACACTGCAGGGCGGCCCAGTGGCTGCAACTCTTGAGTGCTTTGAGTCTGACAGGAGAAAACCAATATACAAATGTTCAGATTATTATTATAGATGATTAAATTACTTTCACTCCCCAAAATATTGACATTGATGTGCCTGAAGACCAGTAGGTTCCCTGTGGAGAGAGTCACACCCTTGTCTGCTATCTTTGCACAGGGTCTTCTCAGGAGCTGCTTGACCAGCTGGAAAATCATGCGGATTATCTGGAAGACTTCTATGAAGAAAATAAACATGAAATCTGTAGTGCTATCGATCAGCGATTTCCATTTCTGCACGGACTGTATGATATTCAGCTGCTGTCCAAACTTCAGTTACTGGTAAGTGTTTCCATTTTTGTATTTTTATTACCTCCTAAATCACAGTTAACCTCCTTAGCGGTAACCCCGTGCTGGACACGGGGTAAGCCGCTGTGGAGGATGTCTCAGGCCCTGCTGGGCAGATTTGCATTTTTTTTTTTTTCAAACACGCAGCTAGCACTTTGCTAGCTGCGTGTTTGGTCCGATTGCCGCCGCTCACCGCCGCTACCCGCCGCGATACAGGCCCCCCGCATACCCCTTGCGCAGCCTGGCCATCGCCGCCAGGCTACGCTATGGGGTGGATCGGGACTCCCTGTGATGTCACGACATTGATGACGTCACTCCGTTCGTTGCCATGGCGACGGGGGAAGCCCTCAAGGAAATCCTGTTCAGAACGGGATTTCCTTATAGGCAAGCGCGCCGGCGGCGATCAGACAGTACGAGGGGACGCCGCAGGGAGGGGGGGAAGCATGTAGCTAGCGCTAGGCTAGTTACATGCCCTTAAAAAGAAAAAAAAGAAGGTTAAAAAAACCTTCGCAAGGCCGTGGGAATCATACCGCCAGGAAGGTTAAAGGACCACTTTCACAAAATGTAGAAAGAGAAAAACAAAAAATGACTGATACATAAGAGAAAGAAAGTAGTAGGAAGAGTAAGGGTAAATAGTTAAAAAAAAATAACTCCTGCTGTTTAGATCGACTTGATATTCTGCATGCTGTTACCTACGGACTTCTGGGACGCTTTATGGCCAGAATGACACAAATGCGTGGGGCAGCTCCGCTCACACAGCACTCGGATAGCCCCCAATAGATCCGTCCACACTATACATATGCCTACTCTATGTATGTAATGTTTATTCTACTGTATATTCTACTGTATCATCACCGACCCTAAATGTGCAAAAAATAATTCTGGGTACAATGTCTGTTGCACTTGGGGAAATAAAAGATTCTGATTCTGATTCTGGACCAGGCAATCCAAAAGTTATAATCACTATTACTTTTCTTGTTGATAAATTATCATTCCCCAGTTTACCTGATTCTTATTTGGTACACACAAAATTTCATACACAAAAAGGAAGTTGCAAGGCATGCTGGGTTGTCCTTTTTTGCTTCTCTACTTCCCCTCAGACTTAACTAATGCAGTCTGATTGGCTGAAGCCTCTTTCCCTCCTGTTTTCCCCTCCCACACCTCTGTTCCTCTCTGATTGGGCAATATTTCTCATGCTGAGACAATGCACTTTCTATAGTGAAGGGCGGGCAAAGCAGGCAGAGGAGAGTAATGGAGAAAATGAAATCAGGATTGGCTTCAAAATAGCCACAATTAAAATGGGAAACGCTAAGAAGGATTTTCTCTTTTTTTTTTACTGTAGAAAAATCACTAAAATCAAAATGTGGACAGTGCAATACATATGTTATATAAGTAGATCAAGTATTTATCTACTTATATATGTGCTTCACGGCGGCCGGCGCGACAGTCCTGCGCATGCGTGTTTTTCTAATTCTAAACCGCGCATGTGCAGGACTGTCACAAAGACACCATGGGCTTGATTCACAAAGCGGTGCTAACCTACTTAGCACGTCTAAAGTCTTTAGACGCGCTAACCAGAGTGCTAAGTAGTTTTATGCGCGCAAAGTTTTACGCGCGCTAAGTCCCGTAGGCTTTAATGGGCACTTCGTGCGGAGTGCCCTGCGCTCTGTGCAGTACGCGCGTAAAGTTTTACGCGCATAAAGTTTTATGCGCGAAAAGCTTGTTTAGACGTGCTAAGGGGGTTTTCATAGGCGTGCTAACAGTTAGCACCGCTTTGTGAATCAAGCCCCATGTGTCAAGATCCCGGAAGAGCAGGCCCGACACCTGGCCCAGGTATCGCCAGTAATGGGAGCCACCGGAGGGACACGGAAAAGAACCAGGAGGACGCCGGGGGGATCTCGTGGCCTATGGTGGGCTGGAGGAAGCCCCAGGTAAGTGATTTTTTTTATTCTGTGTACTGCTCAGGGTCCCTTTAAGCACCATACAGCGCTGGTTTTCCAAGACATATGAAGAGATTGCACAACTGGGGTTGTTGCTCATGGCAACCAATTGCACTTTTCATGGTTGCTACGAGCAACCCTGAACATACATAGACTAAAAGGGACTGGGGCTGTCATAAAATGCAAATAATCTCTTTATACCCCTGAAAGAAAGGCTGCACATTCTAAACTACTGGTGTATATTGAGCCTGTCCAAAACAAGCTGTCTGCATGTTGGGTTGATGTGGCTATGTAACATTTATTGGCTACAGGTACATTATACCCCAGCTGATCTGGATGTGCAGCCAGGCTTTCAGGGATATAAAGAGTTGGTTTGCATATTCAGGAGTAAAGCATCATGGGAAAGCACAGTTGCTCATTTAAAGCTGGATTATCACTAATACCTTCTGTTTTAAGTAGGCAAAATTCGATTTAGCTTTGCTTTTTGATAGAGAGCTTCCAGGTGGTTAACACGGCCTATGCAGGAGCGCAGGAGATTTGGGCGCAGCCGGCACCAACATAGACCGTAATAGGAATTACGGCTATAGCGGTGCACAGTGAGTAACTTTGGCAATGTCAGAAGACGGAGCTGAAGTCACTTTTAAAACACTGTAATTTGCCCGCCAGCAATAGCTGGCAGCCGAATTACATCACTCCCCACTACCTATGTGGACCTGGAGGGGGAATAGTAATTACCGCCGCCGGGACTTGTGCAGGTGCAGGGTAAGCCGTATATCGGCTGTATCCTGCGCCCAAGGGCAGAGGCGTATCTAGAGGAGTGCAGGCATGGCTTGTGCCATGGGCACCACAGCACCAGGGGCGCTATGGCTGTCACCTCCTCCCTCATGACCCACTAAAATACCGAGAGATGTCTCTCGGGCATTTGTACCTGCTCTTATACTGAATATTGGGGTACGCGTCTCACTACCTGTACTGCTGAAGGGATACTGGGGGGGGGCGGGTAATTATACTGAGGGACACCTCTCATTACCTATACTGGGGGACTACTTATACTGGGGAGACACCTCTCACCACATATGCTAAAGAAGGCTACTTGTACTGTAGTGATACCTCCAACTACATATACTGAGTTAACTACCTCTGCCTACCTATACTAGGGTGCTAGCTCTGGTTACTTATACTGTGGGTGCGACTTATACTGGGGGGACTCGTATCATGCGGGGGGGGGGGCAATTTCAGTGTTTGCCATAGGCGCTATATTACCCTGATACGCCCCTGCCCAAGGGGGCGAGTTCACACGTACGCTCCAGGTGGCTCTGGGTCATCATGAGCTGTCTGGGTACTTCTCACTTCCTGTTGTATCTTACACGATTTCTACTTAGATTGGAAATCAACCATCCTCTAAACAAACAGCTCGAGAGCAGCCCAATCGAGTTTCCGCTGTGTAATGAAGCACAAGTCCAGTTTTTTGGGGGAGGAGCTTTGCACCTGTCTCACTAAATTAGACCAATAAATCCTGATCTTCTTTTGAGCTGAATGTTTTCATTTGATTTCTCTGATGTGATTTTTATTTGACAGAAGTTCCAAGCTGACAAGAGGGCAACCAGTGAAGTATTAGGTGACATTCTGAGCCTGATTCAGGAGGAGGATGAGATAGACTTATTCCTTCATTATGCGTTTCAGCAGTTCTTCCTTAGTCTATTCCCTGGCCTCAAGATCATCCTGAAAAGTAGGTAGTTACTGTAACCACTGTGGGTGAACCGGGTAACTGTGTAAAGCCTGGAATACACGTTCAGTTATGACTGGCCAATCACTGACTAATTCTACCACCTCCATGTAGTATGAGGGTTTCCCTGCACAACCTGCTCATAATATTCAGAATCTGGTGATCCTCATGCTACATAGCGGTGGTATAATTGGTCAGTGATTGGCCAATAGTAATTGAAAGTGTGTACCAGGCTTTGGGGTGTGTACACACATACAATTTTGATTAGCCGATCATTGGTCAATTTTACCACTTTCATGTAGTATTATGGCCAACAGATTTGGAATATCGTAAACAGATTGTGTAGGTAAGCGCTCATAATACTTGAAGGTGGTAAAATTGGTTAGTCATTGGCCAATCAACATTGGATGTGTGTATACGGCTTAAGGCTTTATTTCGGGATGTAACCAGAGAGATAATCAGCGGCAGCAAAATTGTGTGTAGTGGATAACCTTTTTTTTGCCTTGCAGCGCTGAATCTGGGCCACTAAACTACCTGTACAGAGTTTGTATGTTCTCCCTGTGCTTGTGTGGGTACTCTGGTTTCCTCCCACATTCCAAAAACATATTGCTTCCCCCCATAGACTATGACTGTGATAAGGAATATATTATGAGCTAAGGGACAGCTGATGATATAACTCTGCACTGTATAAAACTCTGTGAAAGATCTCAGTTCTACATAATAAACTGGCTTGAAACATATTTTGGATATGTGCAGAGCTGCATTCTTAACATTTTTTCGGACCGCAAGGCTCTGGACCAGGGCCTTGGTTTAATGTGGCCGTTCTGTGATGACTGTGATTGGCTCACAGTGATCACTTGGTAATGTGATCATTGATAGGTGGAAACATGGCTGTCACTTGACAACAGAGCCTGCGGCATCAGGAATTGGCTCGAGATTGCGGTATCCGCGCTGCAGCAGAGCAAGAAAGGTATAGATGTGGCATAGATTTTACCTACCGCAGTCCCGAAAGCCAGGACACTGAGCACCTATCACACTTTTCTTATACAATGAACCTCCTCCCTTCCCTATGGGATTCGCCATCGCTACCTAAAGTTCAAAGATTTTGTCTTTGAAGATTTCTCCCAGCTGCAATGCATGCCAGGGAGATGTATGGACTACATATACAACAAGTATCTCCCAGCATGCATTGCGGCCAGGAGCGCACTCCACAGGCAGAATCTTTGAACTGTGGCCGTGGTTTGAAAACTGCTTGGGTAATGTCAATGGGCTGGTGCACACGAGAGAGGTTCGTTTTTTCCACAAATGCAAACTCGGGGGCTGCAGCATTTTTTAGATTTCTGAGGCATTTGTCAATGTTCAGTATAGGAAAGTGGAAAACCGCTCTGAAAACCGCTAGATCAGAGCGGTTTTCCAAGCGTTTTTGTTACAGTAGCTGTTCAGTAACAGCTTTTACTGTAACAATATATGAAATCTGATACACAAAAACACTCCAAAAACACTAAGCATATTTAGAAAATCTCTCTATACATGCCTTGAATTGCTCTGAAAATCTGCTTCAAAAACCTCTAGCGTTTTGCAGATCTGCTAGAGGTTTTTGGTGTGCACTGGCCCATAGAGACTGCCATATTTGTTTACTTTTAAACAATGCCAGTTTCCTGGCAGCCCTGCTGGTCCATTTGGCTGAAGTAGTATCTGAATCACACCAGAGACAAGCATGCAGCTAATATTGTCATATCTGACAATAATGTCAGAAACACCTGATGTGCTGCATGCTTGTTCAGGGCCTATGGCTAAAAGCAATAGAGACAGAGGATCAGCAGGACAGCCAGGTAACTGGTATTGTTTAAAAGGAAATAAATATTTCAGCTTCCCTATTCCTCTTACTTCAGATGTGCTTTAAAGATTGGGGACCAATTATGTGAAGCTTCTAACATATTATTATAGATATCTTAGTAGAAATTTGCTTAAATATTTTCATGTTTAACTTCAACTTCATTTAATAGAATTTGATTTATTTTTCAGGATTCAAAAAAACCCTGAAGTTGAATATGTGCACCACCCCTTCAGGTAATTTGCATGCCATTTGCAATTTGGAACGCTTGACTAATGCTGGGAATACACGGTCGATTCTGGCGCTCGATTCTGCATCCGATCGTTTTGCCGCTTGATTCCCACTCGATTCTCTTCAAGAGAACCCGAGGTGGGTTTGAAGAATATTATCTGCATACAGAGGCTGGATCTGCCTATACAGCCCAGCTTCTGTTGCTATCCCAAACCCCCCTAAGGTCCCCCTGCACTCTGCAATCCCTCATAAATCACAGCCACGCTGCTGACAAACAGCTTGTCAGAGCTGGCTGTGTTTGTCTCTATAGTGTCAGTCTGCTGCTCTCCCCGCCTCCTGCAGAACTCCAGTCCCCGCCTGCATCCCATCCCTCCCTGCTGATTGGAGGGAAGGGACGGGGGCAGGGACCGGAGCTATGCAGGAGGCGGGGGAGCAGCTGAGACTGACACTACAGATGTAAACACAGCCTCACAGCATGGCTGTGATTTATGAAGGATTGCAGAGTGCAGGGGGACCTTAGGGGGGTTTGGGATAGCAACAGAGGCTGGGCTGTATAGGCAGATCCAGCCTCTGTATTTAAATCAAATTCTTTAAACACACCTCGGGTTCTCTTTAACTTCCGCTCGTTTTTCTTATTTTTTTCCAATTCACATGTCGGAAATTATCTATCTAACCATCTAATCAGCTCAGAATCGAGCCGTGTATTCCCAGCATTAAACGGTAAAGGACAGCCATATTGGTGGACGTAGAGAAAGTTATTTTTCTCCCTTTTGGAAGATGCAGCATTTATTGATGATCACTGCTGAGTGTAGTTCCTGAGGTTTTCCTAACCTGTCACGTTATTTCACCACATTACAGAAATGGAAGATATAATGACCCTTCAAATCAGAAAATGTAGGATGAAGCCCGTCAGCTACATGGAGCTGTCGGAGGACTGGGATTTTGTCAGTGAAGAAATCGAATCTGGAGGTTTGTATGATTGTCTGAATTCATTATAGAGGATATTATATTGGAGGCTTGTGCTATAAAGTTTTATTTCACAGCAAGTGACAGGGCCTGCCAGGAAAAAAAAAAAAAAAGTTATATAATGCCCATTGCCGCAGTCCTTAAAGAGAAACCGTAACCAAGAATTGAACTTCACCCCAATCAGTAGCTGATACCCCCTTTCCCACGAGTAATCTTTACCTTTTCTCAAACGGATCATCAGGGGGCTCTGTATGGCTGATATTGTAGTCAAACCCCTTCCACGGTGTGATGTCAGCACCTCACAGCACTGAGGTACTGACATCACACTGTGGGAGCCTTGTTGCATTGTGGGAAATAACAGCTGTTTACAGCTGTTTCCAACTGCCAAAAAAAAAAAAAAAGCAAGCAGCATCTCCTTCCACTGACATCACCTGCCAGCTGTAAAAATATGTCACCATTTAATAAATGTCAGATTGTAAATCAGGGAGAGGAAAGAGTTTAGAAGGAGCAAACACTGACTAAATAATTTCTACATAATTATTGTAAAAATGAAGCACTTTTTGAAGACATTATTTTCAACTCCTTCTGTGCGTTTTTTCCTGTGTTGTGGCTTGAACTCTGTACACACACATATATAGTAAAGTGCGCAGAGGATTTGTAAGATGTTTCTGCTTCCCTGTGCACTTTATTGCATCTACAGGCAGGCTGGCAGAGATCAGTCAATTCTAGTGGCAGGTGAAAGTGTCATTCTGTAAACCCCACATACCTATAGAGCTTTTAGCCAGTAACAATAGAAAGCTTTGCAGAAGTTTCTTATCACAGCCTGTGTGAAGGAAATGCCTTGTGTACCAAGTCTCTGCTACAAAAGTCAGCATGGAATACCAAGAATGTATCATGTAGATAGGTAGGTGCCACTTTCCTGTCCCTATTCACAGAGGAATGGCTTACTGTTTGTTTCTGCCCTGCCCACACACACTGCTTTCTGACAGATCATATGAGAACAGGTGAGAGATTTTTCAGCTACCGAGAAAGGATCTGAAGAGAAGGAGTCTTAATTTATTCCTGTATTTGGATGCTTACACCCACCATTCGGAATGATCTCTTCCTGGCTGTAATCTCTGTTTACTTTAGAACTGCGTGGAGCAGAGATAGACACATGAACTGCTGCTGATGAGTTATTTACACACTATATTGATGCTAAATCTCTGCTTTCTGCCATTATGAAGACATTTCAGTCACGTCACAGGATTACAGCCAGTAAGGACTGTTTCTGTATACTGGTTGTGCTGGACACAGTTCTCTATAGTAATGCCCACAGTGAAAACTGTTCTATGCAAATGTATCATTTTCTTCACATAAAAAAATTAAAAGATGAAAAAAAGCCTTTGTATTGCCATTTGCTAGTAATTACTGGAAATATATGTGGCATTTAGAATTTTAGTTAACTTTTTAGTTGTCCTTTAAAGGGAACCAGAGACGAAGCACCCTTGTGTATTTTACCATATATATCAGTAAGAACATTAGAGAAAACACTTACCATGCTCTCTGTTTCATCCTCACTGCTAAAAGTGTCTGTTACCAGCTGTGATAAGAATCCCGGACTGAGCATTCAGGGCTTTGCAGGGAATAATTATAGCTGAGTCATTATAGCAGAGCCACAAGGGGACAGGCTTGGGCTTGAAAAGACACCAGAGAAGACAGACTCAGCTATAATCTTTCTGTAGCAAAGCTAGACTGAGTGCTTAGTCAGGGATTCTTATCAGAGGTGATAACAGTCAGATTAAACAGAGAACAATGAAACAAAGAGCAGATTGGGTGTTTACTGTCATGTTCCCACTGATTTATAAGGTAGAATACAAGAAGGTGCTTCATCTCTGGTTCTCTTTAAGTGTTAAGTGCTAGTGCTGTGTTGCTAATGGTCACTACCATAGATTCTTTGTAACGCTGTAATTATCAACACACTGTTCCCACACCTTACTTAAGGTGCCCATACACATCAATTTCCCATTTGATTCCTATATAGACTCTGGCAATCTGATAGGTTCGGATGAGAATAGATTCCTTTAAATGTTCTGTCCAATCGAAACGCATTGAACAGTGCAACAATGCGATTCAATCAATTTCCAATAGATTCCCTGCTGGAATGTATTAAAAATTGATCTGGTGGGAATAGATTCCTTTCAAAATGGAATAAATCGTTTTGGAACATTTGGTGGAAATCTATATGGAAAGCTTTTAGACCTCTGTCACACTGAGCTATCTTCAGTGGCGTAGCTAAGATGCTTTGGGCCCCAGTGCAAGTTTTACGCTGGGCTCCCCCAAGCATTCTATACATAGCAATTCATATGGCGCAACAAAACCTGCCAAGGACAACCACAGTATGTGAGATGTAAGCAGAGGAGGGGACAGCATTTACAGAAGTAATAATTAAAGGACAACCGAGGCAAATTAACCACTTAACAACCAGCTAACGCCGATAGGCGGCGCCTGGTCGTTTGTGGTTTTGCATGGAAACGAGTGGCCTTTCCATGTCAGTTCACGGAGGGTGTCTCCGTGAACAGTGTGCGAGCCGCCGATCGCGGCTCGCACACGTAATGTAAACATGCGGGGAAGAAATCCCCACTGTTTACATCAATACGACGCCGGGGATCGCCGTCATTTGATAGGCTGAAGCCTATGCTATCCGGCTATCTGTCCTGCGCCTGACATACGGGAAGGGAGAGCGAGGTAAGGGGAGGGAGCACACAATATCGCTGCGGAGGAGCCCCCCCCCCGCAAATCACAGGCAGCCGGCGGCGATCAGACCCCCCTGCAGGACATCCCCCTAGTGGGGAAAAAGGGGGGGGGGAAGTCTGATCGCCTTGCCTTTTACCTGATCGGTGCTGCGGGCTGGAGAGCCCGCGCAGCACCGATCATTAAAAAACCACGTGGTCCTTAAGTGGTTAAACGAATGAAGTAAACGATTGTATCTATCTGCCTTCTCCTAAGAATTACTTTTTAAGATATTTCAAACTTTTATTTTATGTTTAAATCTGCTTTTCAAGTTTTAACTGTTTTATTGTTTTTGCTCAATGAGACATTAATTGAAGTATGCCAGAGCTTAAATCTATGAGCTATTGACCCTTATTATCTTTTTTCTGCTCAGAAGCCATTTTCTGCTAGGAAAGTGTTTTGTAGTTGGAATTTCTGATCAGTGAGGGTCACACTGTAGTCACTTGCTGTCTGAGTCAGGACTGAGTCAGCCACTTACATACCTGATCTTTAACTCTAGAAAAAGAAAAAAAAGCCTAGTTATTTGTGTGCTAGGCACTGTACATACCCATGTCTATCTCATCATGTCACCTCAGGTATCCTGACCTTTAACAGTATGAAACCAATGGAGAGCTTATACTGCAGTTGAGGAAAGGCTCCTGTGGTACAAGGGACCCGGTGTGGCCGCAACCTCTGCGTCCCCTATTGCTACACCACTGGCTATCCTCTCTGTCACACTGAGGGAGAGAATAGGGGACTGTGTAAAATGTAAATTGGGGTCCCATGGCTTTTTAGCTGTGCCACTGCTTGCAGGTGTGTTGTTGCAGATTCTGACTTTATTTCCCTTCTGCTAAAATGGTCCTAATGGATGAGAAGCATGATAGAATATCATTCCCTGCTCCCAATATCTCTCTATATTTATTAATACTTCTATGTAGTTTTGATATCACTGTATATATTTTTTTGAATTAGTTAATGCTGTACTCCTGTTTCCATTTACATCATCGCTCATATCCTGCTTCTACAGAATACCACAAAGAGAAAGCAGGCGAGGTTTCACCGCGGAACAAGCTAGGAAAAAGGCGGCATACAGACATTAAAGTAAACATTCCTAAAATTGAATGCTGGGACCCTGCCTGGGGACGGGGATGGATTAAAGGTTTGTTCATTTTACAGTCTAATGACCCCAACGTTGTTTCAGTTAACCTATCACTTTTCCAAGGTGAAAAATGTTTTGTTTATATTTCTGCAGTTTTTTTTATTATCAAATTCCAGATGCAGGGGTTTACGTTTTTGTTTCTGAGTCTGGTCGCGTCTGCTTTCTATCATGTCATTCTTGTGTAGATGCAAACAAAGGAGGAACAACGCCCACTGACACCGGACAGGTTACTGCTACTCAACGAGTGCAGTGATTGGCCACAATGACGGAGCCGTGGTCCCGCCCATGAGACAATAGTCACCAGTAAAAGGACAGTAGTTCAAGTTAGTTCTTTCCCATAATGTGCTGAAGCTGCGTATCTGGGAGACATAGGAGGACGCGAGGGGGCAGGGGAGCACACGGAAGGATCAATGCTGTACGGTACTTGAGGGGAGACGCCAGCTACCAGTCCGAATTATATTATTAGGACCGTTAAATGCACTGACCCCCCCCCCCCCATTTTTAGGTTAGAAAAAGTGCGTCTTATGGTCAACAAATACGGTACCCGTAACAGAGGGTTGTACAATGAATATGACTTGCAATGACCAATGTTATTCCATTCTTCTCATGCAGCTGCTTTGAATGTTCACGTTAGATTGGAATTCCCCAAAGAAGTTATCGGTGATGAATTCCGCGTGGATTGTGGTCACAAGAGGGGAATCTTCATGAAAAAATTCTGGACCGGAGGTAAGCGGTTTTCATTAGTGGTTCCTTGGTCCAGGCACCACTGCTGATCTAGGCATCCGCCATGTGGTTCATCACCATGATCAAGGTCTATGATCATTAGTGATTGTTTTGGGTGAAAATGTGAGTGTGTATAAGTGTCCCCTAATGTCGGTAACCTTTCCTACAGCAATTGGTGGATTAACCCTTGGCCAATTCTACTGCACTGAATTTGGCAAGATAATGTCCCTCTGAGCCTGAGCGTCCCCTAAGTTATGTACACCAGGTATTAAAGGAGTCATCAGGCAATCTATCACACCCCCCGCTCTACTTACCTGGGGCTTCCTCCAGCTCCTTGCAGCTGACATGTCCCACACTGCAGCTCCACTCTCAGACGCCGCCCCAGGATTTCCAATGGTGTCTTGCCATGCCGTCCTCTACTGCGCCTGCGCGAGCGCCGCTGTCAATCAAGTCCATGTTGTCCACGGTGTATTGTACAGGTGCAGTAGTTCTGTGCCTGCGCAGTACAGTCCGGACAAAGTGGACTTGATTAATAGCAGCACTCGCGCAGGCACAGTAGAGGACGACATCGAGGTTGGCCTCTACTGTCAGGGCAGGTACATTAATTACACAGCCCATTGGGTCAACCTTAGATCTGAAGATGCTGCACCTGAAGGAGGAAGAGAAGGAGGGTGGCTTTTCTTTTGTGTGCTGCTTTTCCTCTGGTGCTTTTCCCATTGCAGTTTGTGCCTTTTCTCTTCGTAAGGCAGTTGTCCTTAGGCGGCTGTTGACCTTACCATGGCTCAGTTTTTGGAGGCAGAGAGAACAGATGGCATTGCTCTGATCTAAGGCAGACACACTAAAAAATGTCCAAACTGCTTAGCCCCCCTGGGGTGATGGCACTATGGTGGCATCAGCAGCTGACGTTGAAGGGCATTTTGGCTGGCTGTCCATAGGTGGCGATACATGGTGCCGGACACTGCCACCAGCTGTTTCTGACGACGAGCTCCCCCTGCTTCTTTCAGCAACTTGTCTCCTCCTCCTCTCTGGCTCCCCCTCTGAACTGTCCCCTTGGTCACCTTGTCTCTTAGGATCCCATGTGGCATCCGTATCATCATAATCATCCTCCCCAGCTTTGCTTGCCTCAGACACCTCATAAACTGCACCAACAGCAGGTACTTCATCATCCTCCTCCTCACACGTTACGTCCATAGTGTCGCTTAACTCAGACATATGAGGTGGTGTAACTTGCTTAGCGCCTTCGTCTTGTTGTAATAATAATGGCTGTGAATCAGTGATTTCCCCACCAAATAACTCCTGCGAAGTGTCAAATGCAGCGGATGTGGTGCTTGTAGTAGCGCTTGTGGCTGCGGAAGATGAGGTGTTCTGTGTTAAATAGTCAACCACGTCCTGACAATCTTGGGAGATGATGGGACATGCCTTCTTCTGAGCACTGTACTTTGGTCCAGGGCCGCACAAAATCACATCAGCACGACCTTGAACAGACTTGCCGGGTGGCCTTCCTCTGGGTCTGGGGGGGGGGGGGGGGGAGATGAAGTGAAAGGTATGCACTAAGTTGACTAGTAGAATGTGCAGTCACACAGGTGCAGTTAACAGGTATGCACAGGGTGGTATATCACACTGCGTGCGCTTACGTAGGTAGGTGGGTGGGTGCACTGAACAACAGGTAGGTATATGCAGTGATGCTGGGTATTACAAATGTGCAGCTGTCTCACACACACACACACACACACACACACGTACCGTGAACAGGAGGTACAGTGACTGGTGGTATTAAATATTACACTGCGTGCGCTCATGTAGGTAGGTAGGCGCACTGAACAACAGGTAGGTATATGCAGTGCTGCTGGATATTACAAATGTGCACCTGTCACACACACACACGCACGTACAGTGAACAGGTGCAATGACTGGTGGTATAACAATGCGTGCGCTCACGTAGGTAGGTAGGTGCACTGAACAGTGAACAGGTGCAGTGATTGGGATTACAAATGTGCAGCTGTCACACACACAGGTAGTCACTGAATGTGCTGGGCCTGGCAGTGGCACAGTAGGAATTACCACCAAGGGGCCAAAGGCCAGCTGCGACTGACTGACAGGGCTGTATATAATGCAAGTGGGCCACACACACCAAAAAAAAATAGATCAAAGAACAAGATTAGCTCTCAAAAGAGCTGTTGAGGGGTGCTTTTTCTAGCAATAAGAAACAGCAAGGAGCAAGCTAACAAGCCTACAAGAGCCTAACTAAGCTTTCGTTATTAGAGTCTGCAGCAGCTCTCCCTTCTCTAATTACTGCAGGCACACGAGTGACTGAAATGCCTGACGCTGCCTGCCTTTTATAAGGGGGGGAGGAGCTCCAGGAGGGAGTGTAGCCTGATTGGCTACAATGTGCCTGTTGACTGTGATGTAGAGGGTCAAAGTTGACCTAATGATGTAATATAGGGGGAGGGTCGAACTCGCATATAGTTCAAGGTTCACCGCAAACGCGAACCACCGAAGTTCGCGCGAATAAGATCGCAGTCGAACCGTTCGGGCCATCTCTACTCATATTCAGCCAAATGCCTTAGAACTCATTGGACGGCATTTCACAGTGCAGATGGACAATGACCCAAAGCATACTGTAAAAGCAACCAAAGAGTTTTTGAAGGGAAAAAAGTGGAATGTTATGCAATGGCCACGTCAATCACCTGACCTGAATCCGACTGAGCATGCATTTCACTTGCTGAAGACAAAACTGAAGGGAAATTGCCCCAAGAACATGCAGGAACTGAAGACAGTTGCAGTAGAGACCTAGCAGAGCATCACCAGGGATGAAACCAGCGTCTGGTGATGTCTATGTGTTCCAGGCTTCAGGATGTAATTAACTGCCAAGGATTTGCAACCAAGTATTAAAAAGTGAACGTTTGACTTATGATTATTATTCTGTCCCATAACTTTTGGTCCCTTAACAAGTGGGAGGCAAACTGTTGTAATGCTTACACCGTTCACCTGATTTAGGTGTAAATACCCTCAAATTAAAGCTGACAGTCACGTGGTCGTTTCATTTCAAATCCATTATGGTTGTGTCGACGTCCCAATATTTATGGACCTGACTGTGTGTGTGTATGTATATATGTATATATATATATATATATATATATATATATATATATATGTGTATGTATATATGTGTGTGTGTGTGTGTGTGTGTGTGTGTGTGTGTGTGTGTGTGTGTGTGTGTGTGTGTGTGTGTGTGTGTGTGTGTGTGTGTGTGTGTGTGTGTGTGTGTGTGTGTGTGTGTGTGTGTGTGTGTGTGTGTGTGTGTGTGTGTGTGTGTGTGTGTGTGTGTGTGTGTGTGTGTGTGTGTGCGTGCGCGTGTGTGTGTGTGTGTATGTATGTCCAGGGAATTGCAGCACACAAGCTCCAATTTATTGAGCAAACAAAGCTTACAGCAAATGTTTTGGTTGACCACAACCTTTTTCAATGCTGATTAATACAAGTCATATATATATATATATATATGTATATGTATGTATGTATATATATATATATATATATATATATATATATATATATAATTTTTTTTTTTTTAGGTGTCATAAGTAGGAATATTGTTATTAGTTATATATATAGGTTCATTTAAAGTGAACCCAAACTAAGAATACAATATTTCAGAAATACAATCTATTTTCTTAATTATAATAATAAATAGCAGCCTTTTTTCAGCTGCATGATGACAAATATAAAATATTTTACATTTATTGGAGAAACCCCTCCCTTCCTTTCATATTGCCGGGACAGAATCCGGCAAGCTGGGGGAGTAGGTGGTGTCCGGCAATGGAGGAATTGCTAATGGCTGCCCCCAGTATAATCCTAGTTATGAAAAGAGAAGGGTGAAAAGCATGCACTGAAATGCTCATAGGCTTGAAGGAGTGTTTATTTATCTTTGTATGTGTCAGAGTGGTGCAACTAAGTATTTTGAATTAAAAAATGTTTTGGGTCCGCTTTAAAACGTTTTCAAAATGTACTGCTCAGATCACTATAAAGCCCAGTTGGTGCACTTCAAATCTGACCTGTGTGTGCTGTGATTTTATTATTCAGACTCGCGCAATGATCGATGCATCCGATGTGACAACAGCATGTTTAAAGTTATCGAGTTTGAAAAATATGGCGGAAGAGAGACGTTCAAGAACTGGAAGAAAAGCATTCGCTGTGCTGGGATGCCACTGGAAAAGCTCTTCCAGGTATTACTATCCCTCCAAACTAAGAGGACCTCCTCAGGCTTGCTGGTCAGGAGGAAGCCTTGCCACGTAATGATTTGTTTCATATAACTGTGTCCCTTTCCAGAATGTATATATACATAAAGAAGCTTTACTGTGTACTTGATATCTTTCTTTTTAAAATTGTTGGCATATTTTACTGAAAACACATTAAAGGGACTCTGAGCTCGGGCTAAAACCAACATTTGGACTTGCGTGGACCTTTATCCAGCCCACCGTAGCCTGCTAAGTCCCCGGTGTCCTCCTGGTTACTTTCCCGGTCCCTCTGGCAGCTCTGTTAATCGGCAGACTTTGGCCTGATGACACCATTGCGTGCCCCCGCCGCGCACACTTTGCATCATCACGCTGGCCGGCTTGAGAGTCCTGCACATGTGCGGTTCTCTAAGACTGAAATGCGCAGGATTCTCATGCCTGCCGGCGTGATGACACGTAGCGTGCGCGGCGGTGGCACAAGGCCAACTTCAGGTTGAAGTCGCTGAATACAGAGCCACCTGCGGGACCGGGAGAGGAGCCAGGAGGACACCGGGGGACCTCGTAGGTTACAGGGGACTGGAGGAAGCCCCTGGTAAGTCCAGATTGCGTTTTTAACCTGGCTTTAAAGGGAACCAGAGAGGATGAAGTATACATACCTGGGGCTTCCTCCAGCGCCATACGCACGGATCGCTCCCACGCCGCCGTCCTCCGCTGCCTGGATCCGCCGATACCGGGTCCCGTCATTACCGCCAGTCGGCCGGCGGACGCGGCCAATTCTCCGCATCACAGGGTGCTCTCTCCATACAGTTACGCATGTGGCTGCCTACTGCGCAGCCGCATGCGTACGGGTATGGAGGGAGCCCCTGGGATGTGGACAATTGGCCACGTCCCCCGGAAGTGACGGGCCCGGTACCGGCGGATCCAGGAAGCGGAGGATGGCGGCGTGGGAGCGATCCGGGCTTATGGGGCTGGAAGAAGCCCCAGGTATGTATAAAATCTTTTTCTATTTTAGCTGGCCATTCGTCTCTGGTTCCCTTTAAGCCATTAGCAGCTTCAAAGGAATTATTTCATTTAATAGATAAGCGCACTGCTTTTGACCTCAGTCGGCAGAACTCGTGCTGTAAATTCTTGGAATGCTTTGAGGTCTCTCTGCTAGCAGAAAATGTAGAAACTAAATGCAGAAGTCCTCTGTTATTGTCTCACACTGCCCCCTAGTGACAAGTGGCCATTATTACACATTAATGCAGCTCTAATTATTAGCAAAGAAATGTAACAAATAAGAAATAAGATAATGTGCTAAAATAAATTGGCCTGGAACACTTGCAAGCCTTTAAATAAATTGGCTGCTAAAAGGTTAAAGCCATTTGTTAGCTTGACTGACTATAATTCGATGTGAGAATGGTCTACTGCAGGATGGATAGATGCGTTCGTCTCACATAATTTACATCGTTTACTCAAGCACGTGGTCAGTCAAGGTTTCTAAAATGCAACTCTTAGAGTCCTCTGCATTCGTAGTTACAGTCTATCCCTCTAGGCTTAAATGGGAAAACACATTTTGCTTTTCTGCACGGTAACAGAAAAGTGTTTGGCTCTGGCATAATGAGCCACAGGTAGCCAGCCGTGTGACCTGGCCCTAATCCTTAGCCTTGGTATCATTTGGTGTAGACCAGCAATTTTGTCCAGCTAATAGTATTTTTTTTCCTTCTTTTTAAAACAGCAGGACTGACAAGCAACTGGTATTGTTTAAAAGGAAACATCCATATCCCTCTCAGTTAAGGTTCCCTTTAAATGATGTGCTAATGGGGACTAATGAGGACTAGTGATATTTGTTTCACTAGATCTAAACGCTGCCATTATTATCTTTGGTCTACAACTCATTTTTAAACCCAACTGATATGCAGAGTTTGTACCCACAACTATGCACTTGTTTTCTCTGTGCTATGCAACTAAGCACTTGTTTTCACTGCATGCGATTCAGTGTCCTTTCCAGATCATGTGTGATCATTGAATCATTGTGACATGGGCTTTCTCATACCAACATTTAGGAGGCATCCTCATACAATAATAATAACAGTAATATTTCTATAGCGCTAGTACTCAAAGCACTTATACAAGTCGAATACAATGGCTGAGCGGAGATTCTATCCATAAGATATTTCATACAGCATTTTTCAATCACTCTGTTTACCACAACACAAAATATCTTGTGCACCTGTCCACATTTTTGGACTGCTTTGTCCTTGAACTGACTCTATAGAGCTCAACATCTACTGTATACAGGTTTTTTTTTGGTTTTTTTTAACTTATTCCCTCCCACCCCCTAATGCTAAGTAGGACCCTTCAAACCATAAAACCCCCACCTTATGCTTTTCAAAATTTGTGAATGTCTCAGCGGTGGCTATCCATTTTCTTCTAGAGGGTGGCCACACTGTCAATGCAGCAGACCAGCACACTGCAGACTCTGGTGGGGAGAGCATAACAGTTGCAAGACTCACCCCATCCCTTCACCACTCAGGGAGGAGTGGCTTTTACTTCTCCAGTATATCACGTGATGGTGGTGGGCGTATTTTCTGCAAGTGATTTGGCAGAACGGGAAGATGGGGAAATAAGTATGGGGGGGGGGGGGAGTTAGGTCTCTTTTAGATGGACAGCTGAACAGTTTGCTTGCCCTGCAGTTAAGCATCCCGTCAGCTGCCCATGATGGCTATTTGGGCGCAATTTAAATGCAGCCGAATAGCAGCAGTTGTAACACCCCGTGTTTTAGTGCTTGACGCACGGTGGTCTTACTCAATGACAGAAAAATGCAAAATGATGAGTCTGAGTATGGACACAGCCATGCTCACATGCAACTTCATTGGGGGGGGGGGGTCTTGCCAACCACCAGCACTGAGTGCTAACTAGCGCACACTGGTGCACAAGAGCAGCTGACAGCCCTTATATAATTGTGTTGGTGTGTTTGTGCATTTCAATATTTTAGTGAGTTTCTGTTTTGTTTTGCTTCGGCAGGCTGGTGTTCTGAAGCCCCCCAGGTATAAAAGTAAGTGTCAAACAAGCAAGTTTTTTTTGGAGGTGAAGCAAAAGAGTGACTGAGGAGAAATGTATTTGGTATTACAATATTCCATTCAGCTGTGAGATACCTAAAAAAATTAATTCAGATGTAAAAATGCTATGAAACCATAAATCTCTTTATCTGGTGGAATTTGACTGACACATTTTATCATTTCCTATGCAAAACTTTACAGAAGCAAAATTTAAGCAATCCCAACATGACATTGGCATAGCATACTGGAGTGCTGTAAAAACAGCGGTGGAGATTTGGGCGCAACCTGCGCCGTAATAGGCCGTAATTACTGGTAGGGCTCAGTTAGTAATTTGGGCGCTGTGAAAAGATGAAACAAATTGCTATAAATTCACTGTAATTCGTCCACCAGCAATAGATAACAATAAGATTTCTATAGTGCTTCCATAGTACTCAAAGCGCTCTCTCAGATTCAGTAATTGGTAGTAGGATGAAGTATTAACACAACAAAAATAGATGGAAGCCAAATTACATCTTTCCCCACTATCCACTGTGACCTGGAGGGTGAATAGAAATTAACGTCGCCGGGACTTGGAGCAGGGTGAGCTGTTTTTCAGCTTTACCCTGCGCCCAAATCTCCCAGCAGCTTAAAGGACTTACGAGCCCAGTAAAAAAAAATGTCTTTACCTGTATGAAGTTGTAAGGCACGGAGGACGGCATCCGCGCCCTCCGTGCAGCTCCGTCGGGTCCCGCTGCCTTTGCTCCCCCCGGCTGGACCCCGACCCCACAGCCCGGGTCGGGCTCTCCTTCCTCCTCAAATATGGCCACCGGAGGAGGCCGCGGCTGCGCAGTCCGCACCGGTGCGAGTGCGGCTGCGCAGCTCTAGGGCCTCCCTCCCCGATCCACGCCAGAGCTGCAGCCACTAGGACACGCTCTATAGGCAGTAGTACTGTTAGGGAGTCTTGCCCAAGGTCTCCTACTGAATAGGTGCTGGCTTACTGAACAGGAAGAGCCGAGATTCGAACTCTGGTCTCCTGTTTCTGAGGCAGAGCCCTTAACCAGCACACTATCCAGCCACTCAGTAGAGCCTGGCAATTACATTTACTGGTAACTCCTGAGCAGTGGTGTATGGAGGGCCTGGCGGGATGACACCAGAGACGTGGCATGCCATTAACTCACCTGAGTCCAGAGATGTCCGACCTCCTCTCAGTGCTCAGCTCTCCCCCTAGTGCTGGCATCTCTTCCTACATGTGTGTAATCACGTAATGCAGGAAGACACATTGGGCGCTAGGGGGAGAGCTGAACGTGACAGGAGGACGCATCGTGGACTCCCTGGCGGATGTAGTAGGTGAGTTAATGGCACGCCGTGGCTTCTGCTTGCAATACTCTGCAGTAGTTAGTGTTAGGTGAAGGGGGGCTGCGGGCAGAGAAGGCATACATGGGGTGGGGGTACTTCATCAATGCAGAATCTGCTTACCCTCACTTTACTGGGAACCCGGTATATACTAGGCTACCTATTAGGGATGGTCGGAAATGCCAATTTCCGCTTCCGTGGAAAATCCGCTTTCCGCCATTGCCTATTTCCGCTACCAATTTCCGCACTGATGTCCAAGGTCTTTTTGAAAGATTTTTGTTCCCACTCTTCTGCTGAAAATATCCAAAAATTTTGGTATTTCTAGCACCTATGGGGACTTTGCTATTAACCTCTAAAGTCGGTGGCATACAGCATATCGGTAATTTGGATTTTCTGCATTTTACATTGCAGTCAATGGCCTCCGACTTTAGCAGTTAATAACAAAGCCTCCATAGGTGCTAGAAACAAAAACAACAAGAGAACAAGAGGAAAAAAAAAACTTTGAAAAACACCTTGTAGTTTTTGAGAAAATCATTGTTAAAGTTGGCGGAGATTTCCGCAAAAATTTGCCTACAGTACTACAGGGGTTGTCATTTAAAACCTAGCTCTGGATGTCAAATGCCCTAGGTATGCCACTGCTCCTGAGTAATTTGTGATAAGGAGCTGCCTGTATTGCATAGGGCTCATATGTATGTTACCAGAGAGAGTGATAGAGTGTGTGTGAGAGTGCCTGGTGAGCTGTTCAGGTAAAAGTCTGCTGTATTCATCTGACATGTTGTTTTATTGCACTAAAACCTCCTTTCTTTTTTACCTTTCATTCAGGGAAAAGAATAACTGTATGCTAGTGAGGATGGCAACATGTACTGGGCCCACATCAGTTCATCCTCAGCCAAAGTATAGATCCTGTTTCCTCAGGCAGGAAGTGACCATTCATTCAGAGATCCTGCAGTATGTGGACACAAATCCTATTTTATCTAAATATTGCCAAAGGCCTGCATGACCTCACTGGATGTAAGACCACAGCCAGAAGACTGGGCATCACAGCAAACAAACTCTTGCAGCAAGGGCTCGTATATGTGCCACTTTAAGGCGTATTTTTAAATTTTTTTTACAAATGCTTTTGGGGAACATGATGGTGTTTCGGGTTTTCTATGCACTTATCTTGATTTATTACCTGATTGCACTGACCATGGCTGCACTTGTGTAAATCATGTGAGCTGCGCTGCAGCGACCTGTCCGTCCATTATGACAGGCATTTAGGCGCGCTACAGCGACCTGTCCGTCCATTATGACAGGTGTTTAAGCACGCCTCAGCGACCTGTCCGTCCATTATGACAGGCGTTTAGACACGCTGCAGCGACCTTTCTGCCCATTATGACAGGCGTTTAGACACGCTGCAGCGACCTGTCCATTCATTATGACAGGCATTTAGGCACGCTACAGCGACCTGTCCGTCCATTATGACAGGTGTTTAGGCACGCTGCAGCGACCTGTCCGTCCATTATGACAGGCGTTTAGGCACGCTATAGCGACCTGTCCGTCCATTATGACAGGCGTTTAGACACGCTGCAGCGACCTGTCCGTCCATTATGACAGGCGTTTAGGCACGCTGCAGCAACTTGTCCATCCATTATGACAGGCGTTTAAGCGCGCTGCAGTGACCTTTCTGCCCATTATGACAGGCGTTTAGGCATGCTGCAGCGACCTGTCCATTCATTATGACAGGCGTTTAAGCGCGCGGGTCACTGATTTTCATTTTTGAAAGCCATCCAGTATAAAGCCATCCAGTATAATGCTTCCTATCCATTTCAAAGATTGCTTCCCAAAGTATAGCTCTGCATAAGATATGTAGAGGTACATTATGTACAATTTGACCACATTGGGGTGGTTGATTTTCTTTAAACCAAATTTATTACGGTCGTTTCCCTGTTACAGCTCTGCTCATTAGATTAGTGGCTGTTGGAGCAAATTTCCAGTCGGTAACTGCTAGGTACACAGCTCGTGATTTGAAAACAGTGGGGAGATGGAAGCAAAGAATGTACACATCACAGCACATTATGTCACAGACATAGGCTAGGTGCAAACCTGGGACAGATGCACAACGGTGTGTTACACTGCAGGGTGGCCTCTTGAGCGCGTCCCAGTGGCTGCAGCTCTTGAGTGCTTTGAGTCCAACAGGAGAAAAACGATATACAAATGCACATTGTTCCCCTCATTACCCCTCCCACTGGTTGCTGTGCGGTCCCCCCTTCATAGCAACAGAATGTGTTGCTAGGCTACGGCACTTGGGCCCTGAACGAGTTCCAATCCCTGGGGGGACAATATCTGTGTGTGTATCTACCTTTAGCCACATTAAGACAGCACTAGTGTATCTCAGAGTAGTGTTGGTGTTCAAATTCAGCATAGCTGATTCAAAATAACAAAATACTCCTGACAGCCGCTGTTCAGCACAGAGCAAGTGGACAGGGTCAGGAAGAGTTCACTGCCTTGCGGGTCACAATGCATTTCACCTGACTCCGATGCTTCTTCCTTCTGGTTTGGAAACACAATATGACTCACAAGCCAGTGAACTCCTTCTGTCTGCTTGTTCGGTGCTGAACAGCGGCAGTCGGGAGTATTAAGTGTTTCAAATTGACTATGCCTCAGAGGAAACAAAATATATTTTTTTAATCCTGCATTGTTACAATTAGCTGTTGTCTGTGGGTGACACAGACATAACATTGCTTTCCGCTGGATTGCGCCACTAGCGCTCCCTAGCAGTGGGAACCTTGCTGCTGTCAGCAGACATCAGAACACATCTCCGGCCATCAGTTCTCTGCATTATGAAACTTTTTGTTTTAGTTAGCCAATGAAAGCTATGGTTGTCATTTTTTGTGGGTTGCTTTCATTGTACCCTGTCATGCTTTCTACAAGTACAAATGCCTCTGTTGTTCATAGTTTATATTTTTAGGTAAATGTACTTTTTTTAATTTTTATATGTTCGCTTTGAAAGCAGCCGTTGTTCAATAATGCAAATAGCTTTGTAGGCTTAAGCAAGCAATACACTTAACAATTTTTCCCGTCAACATCCAGACGATTCAATTACTGTAATCAAATCTGCTGGTAATCGATGCCTGATCGATTTTCAGTCAAATCAGTCAATGCAACCAATGAAATATATTGACCAGTGGTGTATTGGGAGCAGTTAGACGGCAGATAGTATTGCACTGCATTGAACAGTGTAATGCTGTGGTTCAATGCATTGTAATACATTTCATGCTGAAATCTGAATCTATGATTAGTGTGTGGAAGGATTCGATTCTGCTCAGATTTGGTCTGAGAGGGAAATATCTGATGGTTGAATCTGTTGGCCATCTATAAGTGTATGGCACACATTACATTACGCCGGGACTTCAGCCAAAATGCCTTGCGCTTGCTTTGGATAATATGGGTAGAGCTTAAAATACTCATTGCGTTTTTATTGCTTTCTGTTAACTCATCTGGAAAATTGCCTTTTTACTTAAAGGATACCCGAGGTGACATGTGACATGATGAGACAGATGTGTATGTACAGTGCCAAGCACTCTAATAACTATGCTGTATTCCTTTTTATCTTTCTGTGCCTAAAAGAGTTAAACATCAGGTATGTAATTGGCAGTTCCTGTCTGAGTCAGGATTGGGTTAGACTACAGTGGGACCCTCACTGATAAGAAATTACAACTATAAAACACTTTCCTAGCAGAAAATGGCTTCTGAGAGCAGGAAAGAGATAAAAAGGGTCAATAGTTCATAGATTTTTAGCTCTGGCATACTTACCGTAAATGAACGTGTCATTGAGCAAAAACAATAAAACAGTAAAAACTTAAAAAGTAGATTTAAATATAGAATAAAACTGTGGCATATCTTAGAAGGATAATAGATACAATTGTTTGTTTCGTTAGTTTATTTTCACCTCGGGTGTCCTTTAATCTCAGACACATGACAGAATATTTAGGTGCGATCAACACTGCGAAACAAACGAAGCAAAAACGGTGCGGTAAGTGCACCCGCTGAGGAGGTGCTGCCGTCCGTGCTGTGTTGTTTACATTACCTGGCATTTCCATCCGCTGTGTTTGCGTTGCCACTCGGTAACTTCCATCCCCAATTTGTCCTGAAACCGATAAGAGACCAGAAGTAGCGTGGAGCTCCCTGTTGGATTGTAAGCAATTTAATGTGAATCCTACCTAGCAACAGGGAGGATTCTCATTGGTCCACCATGAACCAATGAGAATTTTCCCTGTTGCAGCAGGATTCCCATTGGTCTTTTACATGACAACTAATGAGGTGCCCCATGTTTCTTCTGGTCTCCGATACCCTGCTAGCTAATAATTACTGTCTTCCTCCTCCTAAACCTACAATAATACACTGTGGTGCTATTTACTATCTATTGTGTCTGGAGCTGAGGGCCCACCTCTTAATCGGTGCTGTGCTGGTAATGATTACCTCTATATGTGCTCTGAATCATTTTCAAACTGTTCTTATCCTCCTGTTTACATATCGGTGACACGGCAGCTGTCCTTGTAAACCATGGCTTGGGACTTGTGTAATTATTATATAATCAGTATTGAAGAAGCACTCGGGTGAGTAGCTCTGTAACTCTGCCACTGGTCATCATGAGGTCTGTAGGTAGTACAGGCACAGCTTGCTTATCTATAAAACACAGTCCTTTTATTTCATGGTATTTCTAAAGGTCCCTCCTTTGTCCTTCAGCCTCCATCTCCCCGATGCCTCTTCTCTGTGACCTAACAAGATGTACATGATCACGTACCGCCGGATCACGGAGGAGAAGCATCGAGGGGACGAAGACTGAAGAGCACAGACTGGAGCGGGCCAGCTGGACTGGTGAGTAGCGACTGCACTCTGCTGCTAGTACACTGCAGGGGCTCCGGGAAGTATAGCTGGGGGGAGACCTAGGGGGCCTTCACCGTAACTAGGACTCTGGGCAAATACACACTAGTGCCCGCCCCCTTTCGAGCAAGATCTTTGCGTCTGGTCCGATTGATCATTTTGATCGATTTTGGACAGACACAAAGGCCAAATAAAAATGTCTAGATAGGGCATGGAGGTAACTGCTCTTCATTGTTAATCCAGCACAAGGCATAAAATATGTTTTAAAAAAGTATTGAAACTGAAATTATTTAACTCAGAATTAGAGCAAAAGGCGTTGTTAATGCAAATCTGAAATGAAAATAAACCTAATCACTGACTATATAAGTGTTGTAGCAGTGGTGTATACAATGTTGAAGGTAACTCGTTCTTATTTTCCCCTTCAGATGTTACATTTTAACTCTGAAGTGTGCCGAGCAGCCATGTCACTGTGATGTAAAATCTGGATCAATCAGCTCCCAACAAAAATAAAAAATAAGCTTTTGCGCACTCTCATGTTATCAGGATTGTTTGTTCAGCCAGGTAAAATAGTTTGGGCTTTTATTTACTTTTCATGAGAGCTGCCATTGCGTTCTGCTGCAGTTACACTGCATCATTGGCATACAGAAAGCACTCAGTTCACTTACTCTTCCAATGAAAATAAATAAATGGTTAACATGGGGAGGTAGGATATGTATCCATGCTTTAAAGCAGATGAAGAAATATATTAAAACAAATTGAAAAAGTTACATAAGGACAGGGATGGTTTTAGTTATACGCTGCTGTTTTTATGCAGAGGCTGCCTGAACTTGAACCTAATGATGCTTGTTTTCTATTTTAATGAACTTAATTTTTATACAATCTTCACTGCCTGCCAAAAGTCATGGAGTACAAAGCTTACGCCCTGCTGTGCAAGTAATGGTGCTCAGAGTCTGGTAAACCAGGGTATGATACATAATGTACATATAAAGTATGTAGAAATACATGTGTCAATCAATAAAAATATATATTTTATGTTTGTGTTTAGTTTTTTTTATTAAATAGGTACAGCATTTGTAACTTTTTTTTGTCCTTTAAAAGTTATCAACTACAGAAATGTTTAAACATTCTCTAGCCAGCTGGCCAACCTATTCACCTACATCAGGGGTGTCAAACTCAAATACAAAGTGGGCTAAAATTAAACACTGGGACCTAGTCACGGGCCAACCTCAATACCTACTGGTCACCTTATAAAGTTCTCTCTCTTCTGGTGTCTAATGATCCCCCTTCAACCCCTATACAGTTCCTTGGTGTCTAGTGGTCCTCCCCTCATACAGTTACCCCCCATACAGGTGTCTAGTGGCCCCCACCCCTTCCCCTATACAGTTTTCTAGTGTTTAGTGCTTTCGCCTACCTCCCGCATATGGCTTCCCTGGTGTTCTCATAATGCAAAGTAAAGAAACCTCTTGAGGGCGAAATTGAATGGCTTTGAGGGCCAGATTTGGCCGCGGGCCGGGGTTTGACATGTATGACCTACATGAATGAGTTTTAAATGAACAGAAAGCAAATTATATGAATTACAGCTGCATGTATAAAGGCAGACATACATCAGATGATGATGGGCAGAGTCGACCAAGAGACAAATCTCTCTCTAATCGAATCTGATTAGAGAGAGATAAGTCAGCTGCCCATACACTGCAGGGCCGATTCCCGCTAAATTTCATGCTGAAATCGATCAGGAATTGGCTGCGCCTGCCACATTTGCCGCTGTTGCCCTAATGTATAAATGAGTATGAAATGTGTGAATTTATACATTACCTGTTCCGTGTCGCGGTGCCCGTCCTTCTGAATCCTCCGCTCTTTCACAGCCGTATACACACTGCCGGCGTGGGATGTGACGTCACACACACCGGTGAGCTATGCGCCAGCAGCGTGTATGGGGCCGCTCTTTCACAGCCGTATACACACTGCCGGCGTGGGATGTGACGTCACACACACCGGTGAGCTATGCGCCAGCAGCGTGTATGGGGCCGCTCTTTCACAGCCGTATACACACTGCCGGCGTGGGATGTGACGTCACGCGCCGGTGAGCTATGCTCCAGCAGTGTGTATGGGGCTAACAGAAGAGCTGGTATTCGGAAGATAGCCGAACACTGCGACACAGGACAGTAATGTATAAATGCACACGTTCTTTATACATTGCGGGAACAGAGCCAGGGGTCTCGTCGTGTTCGTAGCTCCTCCCATTATTGGGTGCTGGGCACCCGATCGAGAAAGTCGGCCCGACATCTTGCAGCATGTATGACCCGTATATGTGACCAATATATGCCCAAAATTGGTCGCAGTGTTGGTCAGGCATGCACTTGGCAGCACCGATTTTCATCCGATTCTGATTATAATAATCGGATTGTAGAAGCGCATGCAAAGTGCGAAACGGCCGTAAGGCTCCTCTGTGCCCAGCACCCACCACCACCGCACAGCCTTCTTTAATGGTATGTCTACCTTCATTACACTATTGATGATGTGATATGTTACCACCCTTTGGAATAAACGACAGTTCACAGCAAGTGCCGACTGATCCACTTTGTTCCTTTATCTGGATCCTCTGTACATACTTAAGTCTGAGCACGCTGTCTGCACCAAAGAGTAAGAAGGCCTGCTTCCTGCCATTTCCCTTATGTACGCAGAGAGTACTGTAGTGCCGACTCGTTTCCCTGCCTAGCCCTTCCCGGGGTTAAACTTACCCAGCAGCCTTCTCCCTTAACCTGTCCCATGCTGCGTTCCAAGCCGCGTCACGTGACTACAAACACTTCCTCCTTCCGAGTTGAAGGAGGAAGCGTAGTAGTCACGTGACACGGCTTGGAACGAGGCGTGGGACGGGTTAAGGAAGAAGGCTGCTGGGTAAGTTTAACCCCCCTGCACACACCTGCTCAGCTGCACTAAATAGGAGGATGAAATCTGAATGAAACTTATTCGGATTTCATCCAGAGCTCATTACTAGTAAACACATCCAATTTTGATTGGCCAATTTTACCACTTCCATGTGGTTTGAGGGCCAACAGATTTTGAATGCTATGTACAGATTGTGTAGGTAAAACTCTCATACTCGGTGGAAGAGTGTATTCACATTATGGGACATGTCACCCAGCAGGGATCAGGACTTAATGCCTTGGGAGATATTTCAGGGCCAGGGCTGTACAGACATGTCACTATGTCACAGTTGGTATGTGGAGAGGGGATGGGGGGGTAGAAGACCAACAGAGCAGCGCACGAAGAGCGTCATATGGTGGGCGGAGTGTGTGGGGAAAACTATGCTCCTCCATGCGGAACACTGGCCGAGGCAAAGAGGGGCATCGGGATGCTGTACACGCACTAGATTCTAACCAGCCGAGTTTAACCAAATGAGGACCGACGCAGTACAAATCTACATCCAGCAGGTGGTGCTGCCGCTCTGACTGGACGTAGATTTAACGTTCTCGAAAACAAAGCGTCCCGCCACGATCGTGCGCACCCGAGAGTGGAGATTAACCTCCTTGGCGGTTAATTTTTTCTGCAAAAATTGCAGAAATCCAATTTTAAAAAAAAAAATTTTTTTATGTTTCATGTAAAGCTACCAGAGTGGTAGCTACATGAAACTCCACTAGAGGGCGCATGTGTCCCTCTAGTTCGATCGTCGCCGGCAACAATAGCAAACAGGGGAACGTGTATATAACGCGCTCCCCTGTTTGGCTTCTCCTGTCGCCATGGCGACGATCGGAATGACGTCCTGACGTCTCCGATCCAGCCCATAGCGCTGCCCGGAACTCATTGGTCCGGGCAGCGCAGGGCTCTGGCGGGGGGGGCCTCTTGCGCCGCTGCGTGCGGGCGATTGCCGCAGAGCGGCGGCGATCAAGCTGTACGCGCGGCTAGCAAAGTGCTAGCCGCGCGTACAGCACTTTACAGTATGAAAATCGCCCCACCAGGGGCTGAGATCTCCCCCTGCGCGGCATAGCCCGAGCTCAGCTCGGGCTAACCGCCAGGGAGGTTAAGCTGTCACATGACAGCTGACACGTGATCACTACGATCGCCGGCTGATCGTAGTGATCACTGTTAGTGATGCAGCGGTAGGAGGGGAAGAAGAGGATCCACTCACCTTCCTGATGTTCCCCCGATTATCGTCACTCCCCTCCGCTCTGGCCAGCAACCCTGCTCGCTCTGACTCTGTCGGGTCCTGGCTTGATGACGTCATCAAGCTGCAACCCGGAACTTAGAGTCAGTGCAAACAGGGATACCGGCCAGTGAGGAGGGGGATATAACTGCTCATCACTGGAGTCTGGGAGGTGAGTAAAGGCTGCAGGCCACACTGGGGACACCATACCTACGATTTGGCTGCCTGACCCCCCCAAACACCCCCCCCCCAAAGGTATAATGTACTGGTGTCTAAGGGTGGGGGGGGGGGGGGTTAGGCTGCTGGTCCCCAAGAGGTTAATCTAGTGTATGTACACAAGCTTAAAGCTAGGTACACGTAAACAACCACTGTTGCCCAGCAGGGATTGGAACTTGATCCTTCGGGCGACAGTTCATGGCTGATACAGTACAGATGTGTCTCTAGCTTGCGGCCTACCAACACATTATGTGCTGCATACACAGAAGATTCTCAGCAGAGGAGGTCTTTAACAGCTGTCTCAGCAGGCTTTAACCATGACGGTATACATCCGCAATCACGTGGGTACTCGCCGCCGTCTGTTAGTGGGGAGATACATTAAAGGGATACTGTAGGGGGGTCAGGGGAAAATGAGTTGAACTTACCCCGGGGCTTCTAACGGTCCCCCGCAGACATCCTGTGTTGGCGCAGCCACTCACCGATGCTCCGGGCCCCGCCTCAGGTTCACTTCTGGAATTTCAGACTTTAAAGTCTGAAAACCACTGCGCCTGCGTTGCCGTGTCCTCGATCCCGCTGATTTTATCAAGAGCGCACAGCGCAGGCCCAGTATGGTCTGTGTCTGCGCAGTACACTCCTGGTGACATTAGCGGGAGCGAAGACACGGGGGTGCAGGCGCAGTGGTTTTCTGACTTTAAAGTCAGAAATTCCAGAAGTGAACTGGAGGCGGGGCCGGAGCATCGGTGAGTGGCTGCGCCAACACAGGATGTCTGCGGGGGACCATTAGAAGCCCCGGGTAAGTTCAGCTCATTTTCCCCCGACCCCCCTACAGTATCCCTTTAATGGGAAAGCAGTTCCCATTCATTAATCTAAGTCCCCGTCAGAGCCGGGACAAGAACCTCCAGCACCCAAGGCTGAGACACCAAAGTGCGCCCCTCCATCCCTCCCACTCCAGCCGTCACACACTGATTGCTTTTTGTATAGAGAGCAACCAGCACTCCTGTAGATTGAAGTTGCGATGTGCCAGGCTGAAGGGACTCACAGCACTCAGGTCCCAATCACGTCTTTGAACAGAAATTGAAGCCGGCACCATCAAAGTATTATGCTCTTGATTGTCTTTAAATAAACCTAAAGAGCATAATACTTTGATGGTGCCGGCTTCAAACACTGATTGCTATTAGACTAAGAGGTGCCCCAGGGCCCCCCCCCCAACACTTTAATCTCTAGTTATCTGGCTTGAAGTTCTAAATATATAGACAGTAATAGGTATCACGTGTAATAGTCTGACTACTATTACATTTACTATATCAAAAATGTATATAATATAAAAAGAGGACAAACATTTAAAAACAAAAGTGTGTTGCAGAGCCTGGATTAATCACATTCCTGGCCGGCCAGTACATCATACACACTAGTCCAATCAGCCCATCCAAACAGCCTAGCCTAACTGTGATTGTAGCAGCGCTGCTTTAAATAGTATAGGGGCGCTGGGTGGTAGTTCATATAGCTTAATCATAAGCAGTCCCGGTCCGCTTCGCAAATCTCATAAACCTACGTAGAATAGAAGGCTGGTAAAGCTATAATAAATGTTCTCTGCACCAATTTTAAGCTTCATCGCGGCTATGCTTAGCTAGCTGGTTGCACATATAAAATGATTAGATCTCGCCAGCGTCTTCACTCGTATGGCAGCACTGCTTGTTCCACAAGTAGGTCTCTGGCAATGTTGGGGCCCTTCGATTCTCTGTTGCAGTCACTGCCATGTATCCACTTTTCTTATTTCCCTCTGCTTCAAACACAATAGGGGAATGATAGCTGAGTGAGTTGTGCGCCCCCTCCTACTCTGCGCTCTCTCGCCTCTGCCTCGGCCCGACTCTTGTCCCTGTGTCAATGATCACCGGCATCAATGAGATGCGTGCGTCATTGTATCTTCTGGAGTAATACGGCCATGCATTACTACCTGTTTAGCGTACTTTTAGTATGCTAATAGGAAATAATGCGTGAGGATATATTGTGGCCAAATAGTAAAATTACACCTACATTCATTTTTTTTTTTAAATAAAAAGACCTACCATTACATTTGAAATTAACCTATTACCTCCCACCCTCTCCCATAGTTACATAAATAAATGATACTAGCCAACCCGCGTCGTAGCATACGCCGCATCTATCTATCTAATAGAGTACGTGCCTCAACCTTGAAGCAAGAAGAAGTAGGCTTTCCATGAGAAAATGTATGCGTGCTCAAACACCAAGTTTAACCCTAGCAAGTCTGGCTTTGCAAATCCGGCCTAATTGGCTATTCATGAGGCAATGCTCATGCAAATATGCATTTGCTTTCGCATGCCAAACTATGCAGGGTCAAAAAACCAATACTGCAAAGTGCTCTCTCGCTGCCTGGGAACCACAGCGGCACCCCGGAGTGGGAGGCTGGGTGGCGCAGCCGCCCCCCCCCCCCCCCCCCAAGCGTGGCCAGCGCTGGGGAGAGCCGTCCGCACCCACCTCCTAGTATTAAAAACAGCCACTTACCTTAACGTCCATTGGGTTCTGCTACATGCGCATTAATTTTCTCATGGAAAGCATTTTGTACAGTTTGTATCCTTTGGAGGCAGGTGGTGGATGGCTTGCTACGGTGGTGTGAACCCTGGAGTGAGTGCGCCTCTCCTCCGACACCCCCCCCCCCCCCCTCTGGAGTGCTGTATGTGAGCCAGCCCTGAGCTCTAAAGCTCGGGGTGACCCATGCTTCTCTCCTTTCTCATGTGGTGCCCCCAAATTAATGCGCATGTAGCAGAACGCAATGGACGTTAAGGTAAGTGCCTGTTTTTAATATTGGGAGGTGGGTGCAGACGGCTCTCCCCGGCGCTGGCCACACTTGGGGGGGGGCGTCCACGCCACCCAGCCTCCCCCTCCGGGGTGCCGCTGTGGTTTCCAGGCAGTGAGAGAGCCTGGGACCCTGCGGTCCCCCCAGTTGTATAAAAAAGGGGCATTGGGAATCCTCCCCGTGGCGCTCCTGGAGGCCTGGAGCACACCAAAAACTGCTAGCAGATCCGCAAAATGCTAGCAGATTTTAAAACGCTTTTTCTTATTTTTCTGTAGCATTTCACCTAGCATTTTGTGGTTTTGTAAAGCGTTTTTGGTGTAGTAGATTTCATATATTGTTACAGTAAAGCTGTTACTGAACAGCTTCTGTAACAAAAACGCCTGCAAAACCGCTCTGAACTGCCGTTTTTCAGAGCGGTTTGCGTTTTTCCTATACTTTACATTGGAGGCGGAAACGCCTCCGCAATCCAAAAAATGCCTCACCTCGGGAGTATACGTTTCAGCAAAACGCCTCCCGCTCTGGTGTGCACCAGCCCATTGAAATACATTACCCAAGCGTATCCGCAGCCGCAAGTGGATCGCAAAACGCTGCCGAACCGCTCTGGTGTGCACTAAGCCGGATAGTGCTAATGTAGCATGTAGCAGGGTGACTGCTTTGTGGTATTGGTTTGTGCATTCATTTGCATGAGCATTGCCTCATGAATAGCCAATTAGGCCAGATTTGCAATGTCAGACTTGCTAGGGTAAGGCCTATTTTCCATGGACTGTGAATAGGCAGTGAAATGGCTCTCAAACTCTCACAACTGCTCACTGCTGCCTGGTAACTGCTCACTGCTGCCTGGTAACTGCTTGCTGCTGCCTGGTTACTGCTTGCTGCTGCCTGGTAACTGCTTGCTGCTGCCTGGTAACTGCTTGCTGCTGCCTGGTATCTGCTCACTGATGCCTGGTAACTGCTCACTGATGCCTGGTAACTGCTTGTTGCTGCCTGGTATCTGCTCACTGCTGCCTGGTAACTGCTTGCTGCTGCCTGGTAACTGCTTGTTGTTGCCTGGTATCTGCTCACTGCTGCCTGGTAACTGCTTGCTGCTGCCTGGTATCTGCTCACTGCTGCCTGGTAACTGCTTGCTGAGCACACAGCTCAACAGTCCGTGGAAAAGAGGCCTTAAACTTGGTGTTTGAGCACGCATAAATTTTCTCATGCAAAGTACTTCTTCTTCTTGTTTGAAGGTTGAGGCATTTAGTCTATTATATATATAGATAGAAGATAGATAGATGCATATAAAAAAAAAGTCAAATTAAAAAAAAAAAACATAAGTAGTTACCTTAGGGACTTTTTAATATGTATGTCAAAAATGTATACAGGTAGTCCCTGACTTACGAACGCCCGACTTAAGAATGACTCGCCGATACGAACGACATGGATTCTGTGTTCCCATGGGAACAAGTCAAAAAATGTTTTTTCAAATTGGACTTGTAGTTTTTGAGAAAATCGATTTTAAACAATTCAAAGAAAAAATGGCTTTTAAACTTGTATAAGCAGGTACAGGGGGCAGAGGTGGACATTGGAGGCACAGGGGGGCAGAGAGGAGGTACAGGGGACAGAGGTGGCACAATGTTCTGACTTAAGAACAGATTCAGGTTAAGAATGAACCTACAGTCCGATCTGGTTCGTTAACCAGGGACTACCTGTATTAATATTATGTATGTAAATATGGGCTTATAATTAGTGATGGATGCAGAACTGAAAAAAATGCACCTTTATTTCCAAATAAAATTTGGGTGCCATACATTGTACTAGGGAAATATTTTAAACGACCAGGACAAATGGGTAAATAATATGTGTGGGATTTAATTACGGTAGCACGTACTATGTTAAAACTATAATGGCTGAAAACTGAGAAATAGTTAATTCTTTACATTTTTTCTTCTTTGTCCCGTTAAAATGCCTTCAGAATAAAATAATTTTTAGCAAAATGTACCACCCAAAGAAAGCTTAATTAAGTGGTGAAAAAAACAAGATACAGATCATTTTGTTGTAATAAGTAGTGAAAAGGTTATTGGCGAGCTGAAGGGTGAAAAATGCTTTGGTACAGAAGGGGAAAACCCCCTCAGTAGTGAAGGGGTTAATCTAATGTGTGTACCTACGAAGTTATGGCTCTGTTCACATTGGCTATCCTAATGGGACATTAGCATACCCCCCATAAACCCACCCCAAATGCATTGACGTAAGATGCTTGGTAAAGGTCAGACTGCTTTACCAAGGTCAAGACTGCTTTACTGCTATACCTCAAGGTCAAGAACCATGTGGCCACTGGCCAGGTTTCGTGACAAAGTAAAGCAGAGGAGTCTAGAGAAGCATACAACAACATAACTCACAACACAGACAGCAGCACTGCCGATTGCCGAAGAAAATTGCTGCAAGTTCAGTTGAATGAACTAAGCTACACTGTTACACGCCTCCTTCTACAAACCCCCGCCCATCACTGACACACATCACTGCTTCGCATATTGCAGCGTCTTTCCTAATCCAATACTCGTGTTTTGACATTTCAACTCCTCTGCAACCTACCACGACTAGGCTGGCAAATCCCATCACTTCGCACTGCGCATGCGCATCACCTGCTTTAGAGCAGCTGATTGGCTGCACCTAGAGGCTTCCGGTTAGGTTGTGTCAGCCGGCTGTCCTCTGCGTAGTGTGCGTGTGAGTGCGAAAAGGTGACGGGCATGGCGGCCAGAAGTGTCAGCTTGTTGGGACAGAGCCTGGGTGCGCTGTGCAGGGTGCAGAGGTCGCCACTGGGGTGAGTGATGACACGATGACGAGGACGTTTAGGGAGTGGTAGCCTGGGCCTCTCCAGTCATGCTCTGGCTATACCTGTGTCAGGCTGGCACTGCTGAGACTTGTGGTGCCTAGGCCTCTCCAGCAATGCTCTGGCTATACCTGTATCAGGCTGGCACTGCTGAGACTTGTGGTGCCTGGGCCTCTCCAGCTATGCTCTGGCTATACCTGTATCAGGCTGGCACTGCTGAGACTTGTGGTGCCTGGGCCTCTCCAGTCATGCTCTGGCTATACCTGTGTCAGGCTGGCTCTGCTGAGACTTGTGGTGCCTGGGCCTCTCCAGCTATGCTCTGGCTATACCTGTATCAGGCTGGCACTGCTGAGACTTGTGGTGCCTGGGCCTCTCCAGTCATGCTCTGGCTATACCTGTGTCAGGCTGGCACTGCTGAGACTTGTGGTGCCTAGGCCTCTCCAGCAATGCTCTGGCTATACCTGTGTCAGGCTGGCACTGCTGAGACTTGTGGTGCCTGGACCTCTCCAGCTATGCTCTGGCTATACCTGTATCAGGCTGGTACTGCTGAGACTTGTGGTGCCTGGGCCTCTCCAGCAATGCTCTGGCTATACCTGTATCAGGCTGGCACTGCTGAGACTTGTGGTGCCTGGGCCTCTCCAGCAATGCTCTGGCTATACCTGTGTCAGGCTGGCACTGCTGAGACTTGTGGTGCCTGGACCTCTCCAGCCATGCTCTGGCTATACCTGTGTCAGACTGGCACTGCTGAGACTTGTGGTGCCTGGGCCTCTCCAGCCATGCTCTGGCTATACCTGTATCAGGCTGGCACTGCTGAGACTTGTGGTGCCTGGGCCCCTCCAGCCATGCTCTGGCTATACCTGTGTCAGGCTGGTACTGCTTAGACTTGTGGTGCCTGGGCCTCTCCAGTCTTGCTCTGGCTATACCTGTGTCAGACTGGCACTGCTGAGACTTGTGGTGCCTGGGCCTCTCCAGCCATGCTCTGGCTATACCTGTATCAGGCTGGCACTGCTGAGACTTGTGGTGCCTGGGCCTCTCCAGCCATGCTCTGGCTATACCTGTGTCAGGCTGGCACTGCTGAGACTTGTGGTGCCTGGACCTCTCCAGCTATGCTCTGGCTATACCTGTATCAGGCTGGTACTGCTGAGACTTGTGTCTGGGCCTCTCCAGCCATGCCCTGGCTCTGCCTGTGTCAGGCTGGCTCTGCTGAGACTTGTGGTGCCTGGGCCTCTCCAGCTATGCTCTGGCTATACCTGTATCAGGCTGGTACTGCTGAGACTTGTGGTACCTGGGCCTCTCCAGCCATGCTCTGGCTATACCTGTGTCAGGCTGGCACTGCTGAGACTTGTGGTGCCTGGGCCTCTCCAGCCATGCTCTGGCTATACCTGTGTCAGGCTGGCACTGCTGAGACTTGTGGTGCCTGGACCTCTCCAGCTATGCTCTGGCTATACCTGTATCAGGCTGGTACTGCTGAGACTTGTGTCTGGGCCTCTCCAGCCATGCCCTGGCTCTGCCTGTGTCAGGCTGGCTCTGCTGAGACTTGTGGTGCCTGGGCCTTTCCAGTCATGCTCTGGCAATGCCTGTATCTGGCTGGAATAGCTGAGAACCCCTATTGAGTCACAGGCGCTTGTAGCCGGGAGGCTGAACTACCCTCAGCTGTCTGTTGATTGGTTGCCTTAGGGCTGGGTCCCACTAGAGCAATTTTGACAGCGTTTTTGGATAACCTACAATTGCAGGAGATTCCAAAAAACACTCTGCCAATGTATTTAAATGGGGAACCCACTAGTGCGATTGCAATTAGGGTGAATGGCAATCGCGGGACAAGCAACATTTTGAGTACAACGCTACAGTATGTATAAAAGCGCTGCAAATTTGCTTTCAAAAGTGATTTTGCAGCAATTTGTGGGCCAAGCATTTTTCATTTTCAATACAAGTTAATTATATTGACTGGGTGACATCAGGTCACATGGTAAGTATAATAAAGTTCATGTAAAAACAAAGCACTAATTGGAAGTACTGTACAGCACTTCAAATTGGAGGGAAACGCGATAGCAATCAGCCTAGGGATCGCTGCACACAGCACTTGCGTGATTTAAAAGCGATTGAGCGATTCCTAGTGGGTTCCAGCCCCTACGGTGAGATGACTTTTTCAGTGCTGAACAATTTGTGGCTGCATTCTTGGTATTTGGACTGTGGCTCAAACACTACCAGTGTCTAGGAAACACAAATGATACAGGCGCTGATGTAAGACCACTGTACAGAAAACTGAAGTGAAAGTGGAGCTGTTTTCCAGAACAACCTATCAGATTTCAGCTCGTAAATAAAAAGGGGATTCTGATTGCTGTCTCACGTTTGTTACAGTGTTTACATTCTCATGGTAGCATTTTGCAGATATGTCCTTGGTGGGAGCAGATAATAATGGTGCTGCTGTAAAGGAGTAATAGACAATTTACTATAAGCTTATAGACTTAAAGTAGTCTCTGACCTTCCTCTCTGCTCTAAAAGATAAGGAACAGCATCATAACATTTAAAGAATCATTCCTTATCAAAGCCAATAAAAATCCTGCAATAAATCTGCAGTGTCTACTTCCTGCTTTCATGGAAGAAGACATGGGGTTAACATTTTGTGTTTACAAATCTATTGTTCTGCTGAGGCAGCCAGCTGACACAACTGAAGAGATCAAATTACAGTGGTACTTTATCATAGAATAGGGGGAATTACACAGGGTAAACTCTCTAAATACATAACAGGGTGCATTTCTTTGTTTTCCTTCTGCCATGTGCAAGAGTTCAGGTTCCCATTTTAATGAAGTTGTTTGGGGTTGCAGCACATAGCATGTCCCCTCAGTCATGTGATTCCCTTGTCCTTGATGCCAGCAGCTAGTGAATGATTGTACAGCACTTGCATCATTGCAGACAGAGCATCCAGCAAGAGAGTATGTTGCATAATAGTCATGCTGCCTAATACTGACACACTCTGCATAGTTATTTTATAATCGCAGCAGCTGCCTTCTACTTTATATTCATATACAGTAGAAGGCCCTAACTTTCCAGCATACCTAAAAACTCTACTAATAGTTTCTTTTAGTTTCTTCACTGTAGGTTGTTGTGATAAGGTGGCCATACACTTATCAAATTTTTCCCAATGATATCTGTCTGATTTGACCACTCTGATCAAATGTGCTAAATATCCATGCAATTATTATTATTATTATTTAGTATTTATATAGCACCAACATATTACACAGTGCTGTACAGTGTGTATATATATCTTGTCACTAACTGTCCCTCAAAGGAGCTCACAATCTAATCCCTACCATTGCCATATGTCTATATTATGTAGTGTAAGTACTATAGTCAGGGGCCAATTTTAGGGGGAGCCAATTAACTTATCCGTATGTTTTTGGAATGTGGGAGGAAACCGGAGTGCCCTGAGGAAACCCACGCAGACACGGAGAGAACATACAAACTCTTTGCAGGTAGTGCCCTGGCTGGGATTCGAACCAGGGACCCAGCGCTGCAAGGCGAGAGAGCTAACCACTACGCCACCGTGCTGCCCATGGGATGGGAGGGAGGGAGGGACCCAATAGATTTTGGGCGAAATTGGTGGAACGCTCCAGATGGAAGATATCGATCGGCCCATAGCGCTGCGGTGGAATGTTCAGTGCAATGCTTCGGTTCGATAGATTTCACACCGAAATCTATTAAAAATTTGATCCTAGTGTGTGGCACAGATCAGATAGACTTAATCTGATGGTTGAATCTGGTGGCCATCTATAAAAGTGGCCATACATCAGGTGACTTGGAAGCTGATCGACCATCCAATTAGATTATTATAATCAGATGAAAATTGGTGCCGCATGACTGATCGACGATGTGAACCAATTTTGAGCTGAAATTGGTCGCATTAATCAGTCGGACATGCTGCAAGATGTAGAGCCGACATGCTTGATCGTGTGTGTGTGTGTGTGTGTGTGTGTGTGTGTGTGTGTGTGTGTGTGTGTGTGTGTGTGTGTGTGTGTGTGTGTGTGTGTGTGTGTGTGTGTGTGTGTGGTGGTAATGGCGTGTGATATCGGGACAAGCGATGGAACTCCTGGCACTGGTCCCCCTAATATAAAATGTGCTCTACGCAGTATAAGTTACCTGTCGGTGTCCAACGCTGACTCAATCTACTGCCACCCATACACCAGACCCACATGGTTGTTGGTGTATAGGTGGGCATGCGTGTGACGTCACACATGCCCAATGTTGCCCAGCAACCAAATGGGGGGGCGGGTGTATGAGCGGCAGTGCTGAGATGGAGTTAGTGGTGGACACCGACAGGTAACTTATACTGCGCGGAGCACATTTTACATTGGGGGGACAGCGGCGGATGCGGTATAACTAGGCAGATTCCCAAGAGATTTCATGCTGTAATCAATCGCGAATTGGCCTGTGGTGTGTGGGCAGCCGACAGATCTCAGTTCATATTTGATCAGCGAGAGATCTGTCTCTTGGTTGATCTGCCCATACATCGTCTTACGTATGGGCACTTAACTATATTGCCTATAGTCCGGGACCATAGCTAGATAAAGTGTGGGCATCTAATGAGCATTCTATGGTTTTACATTGAGTGAGTTTTATCATAGTGTGACATTGAGTCCACAGATTGAGCTGCGTGACATTTGTTATATTTTTCTTCAGGAAGTGTCCTCGACTGATGTGTACGGCAGCTCAGAAGCCCAACAATCCCCCAGGAGAGACTGAGGAGGAGAAGAAGAGTGCTGAGGAGAAGAGCGCTGCAGAGGACAGCCCAGAGCAGCTGGCTGCAGAGAAGGCAAAACTAGAAGATCAGATCAAAGAAATGACAGTAGGTGCTCTATGGGCATACATGCAAAAACGATTCCGGGAAATTTGAGTCTAAAGTAATTTGGGCCCCCTTAAGGACCAGAGACCGCTGGTACAAGAAACGGTGGAATATCAACGAATCGCTGCACATACAAGCCGCAATTGCCATCCATTCCGCCTCATCCACACACTCTGCTGTCTCTATGATGGCAGAGTTCCTGTGAGCCGGTCAGGAGCTGCTTTCATTGGCTCCTGACCCTGTCTATCAATGTAAGCCAATGGGAGCTGCTTACATTGATAGACAGGGTCAAGAGCCAATCAAATCGACCACTGACCGGCTCACGGGGATCGGCCGTTATAGAGACAGCAGAGCGAGTGAGCTGCGGCGGGGAGACAGTGGTGAGATCATCGGGAGCGACGAAAGCGGCGAGAACTCTCGTCGTCGGTGGATTGAAATCTACTCCCTGCCAGCCAGATAGCCACCATAACAGGGCGTAGATTTCAATGAGCTTGGTCCTTATCTAGTTAGTGTCTGAGCCGTGCTGTAGCTGTAATTCACGTTATAGCCTATGACTGCCCATGGTGCGTCCAAATTTCTATGTACCGTTTTGCGCTGTCTCTGCTCTGTGCGCTTTGAGTCCTATGGTAGAGAAGAGCGCTGTGTATATGTTATGTATATTTCATTCTCTTCACACAGGACAGTGCTTCTGCTCAAGGACCTTTCCAAGCAACATCAGTAGATTTCAGTTTTAGTGCAAATATGAGTCTTCTGAGAAAAATATAATATTATGTATATAGTTATGTGACAGCAGTGTGCCACATCCCATCATGACATTTTCAGATGACAGTCCTTAAAGGACAACTGATGTGAGAGGTATATGGAGGTGGCCATATTTTATTTCCTTTTAAACAATACTAGTTGCATGGCTATCCTGCATTGGTAGTGTCTGAATCACCCACCTGAAACAAGCATGTGGCAAATCCAGTCAAACATCTGATCTGCTGTATGCTTGTTCAGGGTCTATGGCTAAAAGTATTAGAGGCAGAGGATCAGCAGGATAGCCAGGCAACTGGTATTGCTTAAAGGAGTTGTCAGCCAAATACTGCTGCCCTATGATATACTTACCCGGGGCTTTCTCCAGCCCCTTGCAGCCGACATGTCCCACGCAGCATCTCTGCTCGCAGCCGCCGGCCCAAGAGGTCGTCCTCTGCGCTGCTGTCAACCAGGTCCACATTATCCGCAGTACACTGCAGGCGCAGTAGAGGAGGTCGGCCTCTGAACGCGGGGGACCCCGGGCTGGTGGCTGCCAGCAGAGATGCTGCGTGGGACATGTCTGCTGCAAGGGGCTGGAGGAAGCCCCGGGTAAGTATATCATGGGGCAGCAGTATTTCATAGAGCCAAATTCATCCATGCCATGCACTGATGAGGATCAACCAATCCGAAACAGTCTGTATGCATGTTGGGTCATTATGGCTCTGTACATATTAACAAGCTGACACATCATTGCATTCCAGCGGATCTGAAGGTATGTTTAGCTTCTAAGGACAACAATGGTTAATTTGCATATATTCAGCAGTGATGCCTTGGGAGACATCTCAAGCTCACTCCAACCTGAATTATCACAAATTCTTTCTGTTTTAAGAAAGCAGACTTTTTGTTTTGCTTAAAAAAACTTTTATACTTACTCAGGGCTTCCTCCAGCCCCATAAGCAGCGCTGAGTCCCTCGCTGTCCTCCATTCAGCCGCAATCAGCCCTGGTAACTGGCTAAGTCGCAATAGTCGGTCTTCTGCCGCATGCACAGACGCCCGCACATACGCAGAAGACCCGGACTTAGCCAGTTACTGGGGCAGATTGCGGCTGAATGGAGGACTGCGGGAGGACGGTGAGGGACTCAGTGCTGCTTATGGGGCTGGAGGAAGCCCTGGGTAAGTATAAAAGCTTTTACTTTTGACATCTTGGGTACACTTTAAAGAGGAGCTGTTAGGTATAAGGTCTCAGAGAAAATAAACACATATATCAGTAGCTAAATATTGGCTGTACTTACATTACATATGCATTTCACTGTCCACGTTTGGATTTCACAGAATTTGTATATAGTATATGCAGAGAATGATGCTCCTGACAGCTCATGGCAGGTTCCATGTTTGTATGTCTCCTATGAAGCCAATTGTGTCGTCATGTCCTGCCTGCTTCCTGATGATTCCACTCACAGAAAAGCTTGTACTGAATAACAGTACTGTGCAGTGAATATTAATTAGCCATGTGGCTAGGAACAATAGCGGACTCCTGCAGTGTACTCTGCCTGGAGATTTATCAGTGCTGTGCGCTGGACTGAGTTACATGCTATTGTAACTTGACCCTGTAACTTTTCATTAGCAGCCGAGGGGAGGGCCCCAGAATGCTTTGCAGTATGGTATGCGGCTTTCGGCTTCTTAAGAGCTTGGGTCTAACAGCTTTGCTGATGAGCACACATCAAATGAAAGAGAGATTTTTATCTTCAGTGTTGCCTTTTTGGCTTCCTTCTAAACTGTTTAACACAGGAGAATAGAGGTTTAAATTAGCTTTTGCAGCCTGACAGTTACTCTTTAAAGAGAATCTGTACTCTAAAATTCTTACAATAAAAAGCATAATATTCTATTCATTATGTTCTCCTGGGCCCCTCTTTGCTGTTTCTGCCACTTCCTGCTGCAATCCTGGCGTGTAATTGCCATGTTTAGGCAGTGTACAAACACAAGACATGGCTTCTAACTAGAGTGTGATAGGCTTGAGAGTAGCTCAGTCTCTGACTCATACAGAGCTTGGAGAGGGTGTGTATAGCTTCTGCCAATGACAAGCAATGCAGCACATTCCAGCCTCAGCCGACAGTCGAGAGAAGATTAGATCATATAACACAGCCACTGCAACTAGAAAAGGCAGTAACATTAGAACAGGTATAGGAACTTATAGGATAGAAGAAATAAGGCTGAAAATTTTGTTACAGAGTCTCTTTAAAAGGAAATACATATGGCAGCCTTCATATCCCTCTCACTTCAGGGTGTCCTTTAAAGCACACCTGAAATGCATCAAAATACAAATTGTGGGGTGCAAGAACACTTACCCTTGACAACCCTCATGCTGCTTATTGTCTTCTGGCTCCTCCCATTCTCCATGACGTTTCCCCCACAGTGCAGTAAACTAATGATTCTGAGCTGGACATGTGCAAGATCTGGACTGTATGTGCTCAATGACTGAAACCACTCATGTATTCATTTCATTTGTGCTTCATTTTACTGACCATGTGCAGTTCAGAAATCTTCCATGCCCAATGAGTTCTAAAGATCAGGCTAACCCATGGTTACTCTTGCCTTTCAGGATAAGTACAAGCGGGCCCTGGCAGACACAGAGAACCTGAGGCAGAGGAGTAAGAAGCTGGTGGAAGAGGCAAAGTTATATGGTGAGTTTACATAGATGGATGATTTGGGAAGTTAATGGTTGGAAGTATTTTCTACAGGTATAAGATCTGGAGTGCTATACAGTTTCTACAGGTATACGATCTGGAGTGCTATACAGTTTCTACAGGTATAAGATCTGGAGTGCTATACAGTTCCTACAGGCATTAGCTGACAGCTGGTTTTTTTCCCTCCATTGTTTAATCTTAAATGTGCTCTTCAGCAATTTAAGCCTGAATAGAGACGGCAGCACTTCTTTCCCAGAATTGGGTGTGGACAATATATTAGCATTGATATTTCAGTGGACTGGAAATTTTCAGCCAGAAGCTGGTATGTGTGGCACACAGTCATGGCAAGGAACATCAACATATATTTCTGGGTGTATTAAAGTGTCATTCTAATTTCATGTGTAATAATAATTAAAAAACAAAACAACAAAGCAGCTTACATTCCCCACCTCCCTTGTAGGAAAACTATCCGTGTTTTGCAAAACTTAAAGGACCCCTGTCGCGAAAATCTTAAAATTGTAAATACATGTAAACATATACAAATAAAGTCATAAATTACTTTTCTCCTATGTTACTGTCACTTAGGCCTGGTTCACATTAGCGTTCGCTGTCCGGATTCGCCTGATCGGATCCGGACCGTATACTGTACAAACGGAACGTACGCTCCGCATAGCAATGCAAAGTCTATGCGGACGTTCACACGTGTATGTTCCGTACAGAACGGAGCCAGATCGGATCCGGACTCCGGACACTTTTCCAACATGCGCTATTTTTCGGGTCCGGATCATCCGGACCACGCACCCGGACCAGAGCCTGACTGCACCATCCGGAAATGACCTGACGTTCTACCCCACTTCCTATGCGTATTCTAGCGGCCATTTCGGATGGGGACACACGGGCAGCAGTGACTAACGTGCTGGAGCTGTTTGGCAGTATGTCGGAGGTGGAGGTGAGGCCTAAACAGCGGAGGACCTGATTCTACAGGTGCACCAGGTGCACCTTCTGCTGACCCCAACAATTTTATTAGTAATTTCGCTGTTTTTACCACACGGATCCGGATGGCAGCCTGATACATTCCTGACGCAAACGGTCCGGATCAGAACCGTACGGTTCCGATCCGGATCAGGTCCTGATCCGATCCAGATCCGGTCCGTTTGCATGCCAAAACGCAAGTGTGAACAGGGCCTAACAGTAAGTAGTAGAAATCTGACATTACCGACAGATTTTGGACTGGCCCATCTTCTCATGGGGGGTTCTCAGGGTTTTTGTTTTTAAAAGCACTTAGTGAATGGCAGTTGCTCCGTCCAACTGCCAAAAAAGTGTGCAGGAAGGCGGGTCAGCATCTTTTGTATAAAACTTTTTCAGGGAATGTCTTTATAAAGAATAAAAGGCCATGCTGAGAATCCCCTATGGAGAGATGGACTTGCCCAAAACCGGTCAGTAATGTCAGATTTCTACTACCTACTGTATATAATAATTTATGGCTCATTTTACTCTGGAAGAAATTAACTTCTTATTTGTATCTATCTTAAATGTTACGATTTTCGCGACAGTTCCTCTTTAACAGACTTGAAGCACACCTAAAGTGAGAGGAATTTGTTTGCTGACTTATTTCTTTTTAAACAATGGCAGTTGCCTGCTGTCATCTAATATTTGTAGTCATAGACCCTAAACAAGCGTGCAGATCAGATGCTGTGGCTGAAGTCTGACTAGAGTAGCCATATGCCTGTTTCATGTGTGATTCGGATATTACTGCAGCCAAAGAGATCAGCTAGGCAACTGGTGATCGCAGCGCTGCTCCAGTGGCATCAGTACATTAAAGGCGGCAGCAAAGGAGGGGAGGAGTCAGGAATAAAATCTTCCCCACAATCCAGCAGGAAATGGGAATGCAATGGTATGTGTTTCTATATGCGTTTTTCCCCCAAAAAAATTGTTTTGTGATGTATTTCCGCTTCCTGTTGTTTTCCTAGTGATTTGCATAAATAGAAATAAACGCATACAAAATGCATATGTATTTTTTGTATGCAAACCGCAAAAAAAAAAAGATGCAAAACGCTTGAAAAAACACATCTGAGGTAAAAAAAAAAAAAAAAAAAATGTGAACGCACCAAAACTGCAGTAAAAACACACACGACATAAAAAGCAGCCTATTATGTTACGTGCACCCAGCATAAACATGAAAGGAACAATTACCACTTCCTCTCAGTAAGTGATCGTGTATCCTGTATCTCATTATCTCAGAGAGGCTGATGGGCTGCTGAATGGAAATGAACTAAAATCTTGCCAATTTTTATATAGTTGTTTGTGAGGGAGTTTTTGTTCCTACATGAAGTGAGCCCCATTGTTGGGCATTTCATAGGCTGATTATTGGTTTGTCTATTTTCTCCAGGTATTCAGGGGTTCTGCAAGGACCTGCTTGAGGTAGCAGATGTTTTGGAAAAGGCAACAGAGAGTGTTCCAAAGGAAGAAATCAAAGCGGACAACCCCCACCTGAAGAACCTGTACGAGGGCCTGGTCATGACTGAGGTCCAGATGCAGAAGGTCTTAAAGAAGCATGGAGTGCTCAAACTGAATCCCTTGGGAGCCAAGTTTAATCCCTACGAACACGAAGCTGTGTTTCATACTCCCATGGAAGGCAAGGAGCCCGGCACAGTAGCCTTGGTCACTAAAGTGGGGTACAAGCTCCATGATCGCACATTGAGGCCTGCGCTAGTTGGAGTTGTTAAAGGGACATAAATCATTTTAATAGAAATCTTTATCAGTTATAAACACTGATTGGTTCATTCCAGGATCCCCCCCATTTTAATACTAAGTTTGGCTTATATTATCCGACACATATGGCCAAACATGGCAGAGATTAGAACTGGACTCCTGATTATCGCTGAGACTCTCATCCTGGCCTTCTCTTCTGGAAGATGGAAGAGAACTGACAAGCTGTCCAGTTGTCCCCTACTGAACCTATGCCACAGGTGCTACCATGTTGTCTGTGTATGCTGTGGAGATACTGGCTCAGAAGCCACTCACAGCATGAGTTACTGGGATATATTACCCTGAATAAAATATTTTTCACAAATCGCAGGCATATTTTATTTCCATCTGTGTTGTGCTGAAGAGAAGTGGAACTACCACTGAAGTATAGTGCTTTTCCCTTTTGGACTCAAAGCGCTTGAGAGCTGCAGCCACTAAAGAGGCACTCAATAGGCCACTGTGGAGCATTAGGGAGTATTGCCCAAGGACTGTATGCTATATCGGTAACTTTCAACCTTGTGTCAAATGTGGTGTCTTTAAAGTAGATCAGAGGAAAAATATTTTACATACCTGGTGCTTTTTTCCAGCCCCTGTAGCAATACAGGTCCCTCTGTTTTTTTCCAGTCTATGTTGTGCCCCTCCAAAAGCTCAGTGACTGAACCAGTTGTGGGCTGCTGTGCATGTGTGGCCCCCTCTGGCCCAGGCCATGCATGCACAGTAAGTCAATTGTTCAGAGGGAGACAGCAGCACAACGAAGCAGACTGACCAGAGGAAACTGGAGGTACCTGGAAGTCTACAGGGGGCTGGAAGAAGCCCCAGGTAAGTATTCGGTATTCACACTGAGTCGGTTGCTGTCTGTTATAACTGAACGGACAACTGATGTGCAGCTCACATCAGATGCTTTTTCACAATGTACTGCTATGGAACAGCTAATCAGTTAAAGCACATCCGTTTTGCAGCGTTTAGTGTGAAGGAACTGAAGAGTCACAAAATTAGTTTCACTTACCTAGGGCTTCTATTCCTCTTTAATGTTTACTTTAACCAGTATGCTATCTAGGTCTGTCTCCCTTTGCAAATATACTTTTGTGCAGAAAGGGTTGTCCAGCAATAGTGAACCAAAAAATTCTTACAGGTTAGGTCATAACTATAAATCCTGTCCAAAAAGACACAATTCCAGAACAGAAAGATGGGGGTTGGAGGCAAACGTATAGTTTTGTCACTGATGGCTTCAAAGCGCAGACCATGTCAGTACATTCCCATTACCTACCAGGGCAGTACCAGGCTGTAGTAGCGGGTTTAACTGGATTCCCATAGCCTGGTTCAAATTACTTTCTCTCCAGGTTTTTTTTTTTTTTTCTCCCGCACATTCAAAATTTGTCGGGCACTAAGCTAAAGGGGAGGTGTTTAGAGCATAAGAAATAAGCATCAACTAAGGGAAGGGATAAGGCACAAATTATGGTCTTGTTACAGATCCAAGAGCTGCAGCAGTGAATCTAGTTACCCCGGTGAAGACCTTTTACAGCAACCATCACAAGTCACTACGTTCAATGGCTCAGAAAACCCCACCACAGTCACACAAATCAAAGGAGGCTCAAAGTTGACATGTGCAGCCTGGTTCAAGGGTTTACCAATCTTCTGTGCTCCTCACTTCCAGTTCTTACTGCAATTTCCCTGTGCCTTCAAGGTCAATCCCCCTCCCCAGGTTTAGAGTAGCCCCATATTGAAGGCCATTCTCCTCCGCTCATATAAGCAGTTATGTTGCTCAAAGAGTGCACCTTAGAAATACAGAAGATCAAAAGGGATGTAGATAACGGAGTTGATAGAGGATTTTGCAAATGTATACAACTTTCTGCAGCTTTTAAAAAATAGATCAATTGAATGAAGCTGAGGTGAGATTTGATACATTTTCAAGCTGCATAAACATCTTAATTTGCATCTCATTTACTAAAATGTTAAATTCTGGTATATGTGTGTTTTTTTTATTTTTTATAAGAACTGAAGTTCCAGAAAAATATTGCTTGAACACCACTTACAGTATAAGGCCCAATTCACACCACACGGATCCGTGGAATGGATCAGTTTTTAAAAGGCCTTAGTTTTTCATCCACGCCCCTCCATTCTGTTAGCGTGTGGTCAATGCAACACATCAATCAATCTGAATGTACAAAAAACATCACCCCCACCCCAAACTTGTAGTCAGTCTGGTGGAACAGGCCAAATGGATCTGTTCTAATGGAGCAATGTAAACAGATCCTAGTGCTAAACATGATACGTTCACCTTCAATAGGATTCTGGTCTGTTCAGGTCCGCTAAACAGTTTTCTATGCCAGTGTAAACCAGGACTAAACGATCTTGTATGTAGTACTTTTTACACAGCTGGCACTGGAAAACAGAAATATCCAGCCAATTTTCATTTCACAGAAAAATGGGTTTATTACAAAATTGAAATCTCAGATGCACAACAATAAAAGAAAACGATTGCAGGCTGGTGAAAGGGTGCAGGAACATTTCTCAAAGCTTATGGACAGTCATGACGGTCTGGAATACCCAATCCATATGTGTACAGATGCCACACGTTTCAATCTGATCATAGAAAACAAACAAAGCTGGTAAAATTAATACTGTATTCTAACACTGACTACATAACATATGAGTGTAAAATGAGATTTAAGGTGTACACCTACTACTGTAGGGGGGTAGTCTATCAGTCCCCCACAGCCGGTTCACTTCTGGAATTGCCGACTTTAAAGTCTGCAAACCACTTTCTTTCTCCTCAGGCTCATGAATTAAAATTTGCAACCCTACAGCACATTCCCTTCTGCTGGCTTTAAAGGGAACCTGAAACGAGGAAAATTATTTAAAATAAACACATGACGTAGCTGCAAATGAATATTACATACTAACCTCACCGTCAGTTCCTCTCAGAAGCTCACCATTTTCTTCTTACAGTGATCCCTTCCAGTTCTGACAATATTTTGTCAGAACTGAAATATACCAGTTGCTGTCAGTTACAACTGCATGTGCAAGGTAATGTCCATGCTTCCCTATGGCTCAAGTGGGTGATATTACAGTTTAACAGTGTGCTGACCAGGAAGCTGTTAAGGGGTAGTGGCCATTTTTAAAATGGAGGACAGAGAAATCCATTGATCAGTGGATAAACAGGATGCAGAAGAGGTGAGAGAGATTAAAGGGATACTGTAGGGGGGTCGGGGGAAAATGAGCTGAACTTACCCGGGGCTTCTAATGGTCCCCCGCAGACATCCTGTGTTGGCGCAGCCACCAGGAGTGTACTGCGCAGACACAGACCATACTGGGCCTGCGCTGTGCGCTCTTGATGACATCAGCGGGATCGAGGACACGGCAACGCAGGCGCAGTGGTTTTCTGACTTTAAAGTCAGAAATTCCAGAAGTGAACCGGAGGCGGGGCCGGAGCATCGGTGAGCGGCTGCGCCAACACAGGATGTCTGCGGGGGACCATTAGAAGCCCCGGGTAAGTTCAGCTCATTTTCCCCCGACCCCCCCCCCCCCTACAGTATCCCTTTAACCACTTGAGGACCTAGGGCTTTCTACCCCTTAAGGACCGGCCACTTTTTTTCCATTCAGACCACTGCAGCTTTCACGGTTTATTGCTCGCTCATACAACCTACCACGTAAATGAATTTTGGCTCCTTTTCTTGTCACTAATAAAGCTTTCTTTTGGTGCTATTTGATTGCTCCTGCGATTTTTACTTTTTATTATATTCATCAAAAAAAGACATGAATTTTGGCAAAAAATGATTTTTTTAACTTTCTGTGCTGACATTTTTCAAATAAAGTAAAATTTCTGTATACATGCAGCGCGAAAAATGTGGACAAACATGTTTTTGATTAAAAAAAACCCATTCAGTGTATATTTATTGGTTTGGGTAAAAGTTATAGCGTTTACAAACTATGGTGCAAAAAGTGAATTTTCCCATTTTCAAGCATCTCTGACTTTTCTGACCCCCTGTCATGTTTCATGAGGGGCTAGAATTCCAGGATAGTATAAATACCCCCCAAATGACCCCATTTTGGAAAGAAGACATCCCAAAGTATTCACTGAGAGGCATAGTGAGTTCATAGAAGATATTATTTTTTGTCACAAGTAAGCGGAAAATGACACTTTGTGAGGAAAAAAAAAAGAAAAAAAGTTTCCATTTCTTCTAACTTGCGACAAAAAAAAAATGAAATCTGCCACGGACTCACCATGCCCCTCTCTGAATACCTTGAAGGGTCTACTTTCCAAAATGGGGTCATTTGTGGGGTGTGTTTACTGTCCTGACATTTTGGGGGGTGCTAAATTGTAAGCACCCCTGTAAAGCCTAAAGGTGCTCATTGGACTTTGGACCCCTTAGCGCAGTTAGGCTGCAAAAAAGTGCCACACATGTGGTATTGCCGTACTCAGGAGAAGTAGTATAATGTGTTTTGGGGTGTATTTTTACACATACCCATGCTGGGTGGGAGAAATATCTCTGTAAATGACAATTTGTTAATTTTTTTTTACACACAATTGTCCATTTACAGAGATCTTTCTCCCACTCAGCATGGGTATGTGTAAAAATACACCCCAAAACACATTATACTACTTCTCCTGAGTACGGCGATACCACATGTGTGGCACTTTTTTGCACCCTAACTGCGCTAAAGGGTCCAAAGTCCAATGAGTACCTTTAGGATTTCACAGGTCATTTTGAGAAATTTCGTTTCAAGACTACTCCTCACGGTTTAGGGCCCCTAAAATGCCAGGGCAGTATAGGAACCCCACAAATGACCCTATTTTAGAAAGAAGACACCCCAAGGTATTCCGTTAGGAGTATGGTGAGTTCATAGAAGATTTTATTTTTTGTCAAAAGTTAGCGGAAAATGACACTTTGTGAAAAAACACAATTAAAATCAATTTCCGCTAACTTGTGACAAAAAAATAAAATCTATGAACTCGCCATACTACTAACGGAATACCTTGGGGTGTCTTCTTTCTAAAATGGGGTCATTTGTGGGGTTCCTATACTGCCCTGGCATTTTAGGGGCCCTAAACTGTGAGGAGTAGTCTCTAGAATGGGGTCATTTGTGGGGTTCCTATACTGCCCTGGCATTTTAGGGGCCCTAAACCGTGAGGAGTAGTCTTGAAACCAAATGTCGCAAAATGACCTGTGAAATCCTAAAGGTACTCATTGGACTTTGGGCCCCTTAGCGTACTTAGGGTGTAAAAAAGTGCCACACATGTGGTACCGCCGTACTCAGGAGAAGTAGTATAATGCGTTTTGGGGTGTATTTTTACACATACCCATGCTAAGTGGGAGAAATATCTCTGTAAATGACAATTGTTTGATTTTTTTACACACAATTGTCCATTTACATAGAAATTTCTCCCACCCAGCATGGGTATGTGTAAAAATACACCCCAAAACACATTATACTACTTTTCCTGAGTACGGCGGTACCACATGTGTGACACTTTTTTGCAGCCTAGGTGTGCTAAGGGGCCCAACGTCCTATTCACAGGTCATTTTGAAGCATTTGTTTTCTAGACTACTCCTCGCGGTTTAGGGCCCCTAAAATGCCAGGGCAGTATAGGAACCCCACAAGTGACCCCATTTTAGAAAGAAGACACCCCAAGGTATTCCGTTAGGTGTATGGCGAGTTCATAGAAGATTTTATTTTTTGTCACAAGTTAGTGAAAAATGACACTTTGTGAAAAAAAAACCAATAAAAATTAATTTCCGCTAACTTTTGACAAAAAATAAAATCTTCTATGAACTCGTCATACACCTAACAGAATACCTTGGGGTGTCTTTTTTTCTAAAATGGGGTCACTTGTGGGGTTCCTATACCGCCCTGGCATTTTACAGGCCCAAAACCGTGAGTAGTCTGGAAACCAAATGTCTCAAAATGACTGTTCAGGGGTATAAGCATCTGCAAATTTGATGACAGGTGGTTTATGAGGGGGCGAATTTTGTGGAACCGGTCATAAGCAGGGTGGCCTTTTAGATGACAGGTTGTATTGGGCCTGATCTGATGAATAGGAGTGCTAGGGGGGTGACAGGAGATGATTGATAGGTGTCTCAGGGGGTGGTCAGAGGGGAAAATAGATGCAATCAATGCACTGGGGAGGTGATCGGAAGGGGGTCTGAGGGGGATCTGAGGGTTTGGCCGAGTGATCAGGAGCCCACACGGGGCAAATTGGGGCCTGATCTGATGGGTAGGTGTGCTAGGGGGTGACAGGAGGTGATTGATGGGTGTCTCAAGGTGTGATTAGAGGGGGGAATAGATGCAAGCAATGCACTGGCGAGGTGATCAGGGCTGGGGTCTGAGGGCATTCTGAGGGTGTGGGTGGGTGATTGAGTGCCCTAGGGGCAGATAGGGGTCTAATCTGATAGGTAGCAGTGACAGGGGGTGATTGATGGGTAATTAGTGGGTGTTTAGGGTAGAGAATAGATGGAAACACTGCGCTTGGGTGGTGATCTGATGTCGGATCTGCGGGCGATCTATTGGTGTGGGTGGGTGATCAGTTTGCCCGCAAGGGGCAGGTTAGGGGTTGATTGATGGGTGGCAGTGACAGCGGGTGATTGATGGGTGGCAGTGACAGCGGGTGATGGGTGGCAGTGACAGGGGGTGAT